>NW_009634522.1:1866-7840 GCF_000690535.1 Cariama cristata | reverse complement strand
AATCCCGGTACCGCGGGGGGGTGGGGGATGGCCCAGCGCCGTGCTTCGGCCCCCGGGGTCGCTGCCAGAGCCCTGAGCCGGGCTGAGGATGCTGCGGGGCGGCCGGGGAGGTTGCGTTTATTGGGGAGTATTCCCGTTGGACAGCGGGAGCTTGGAGCCGAGCGAGAAGGGCTTGGAAGTGGGTGTGGGACGCACCGATAAACTGCTCCATTGCCGTTCCGTCTTGTTCAGAACTAACACGGTGAGATGTCCTTAAGGAAAAGTCATAAAAACCCACCCGGAAACTTGCTTTTTGCTGAGGTACTTGGTACAACCATCAAATACGTCGGTATGGGTTCATGTCGGGCTCTTCTCCCCGGTAACCAGCGATGGGACAAGAGGCAACGGTCTCAAGTTGTGCCAGGGGAGGTTCAGGTTGGATGTTAGGAAGAACTTCTTCACTGTCAGAGTCGTCAGGCATTGGAACGGGCTCCCCAGGGAGGTGGTGGAGTCACCATCCCTGGAGGTGTTCAAAAAACGTTTAGATGTGGCGCTTCGAGACATGGTTTAGCGGGCATGGTGGCATCAGGTGTACGGTTGGACTTGGTGATCTTTGAGGTCTCTTCCAACCATAATGATTCTCTGATTCTATATCGCACGCAGCTGTTCTTATCCTGTAGAAAACTTTTCTATCCATCGTATCTGCTGTGAAGTCTACAGGAGTTTTGCTAGCGACTTAGAAGGGAGCAGGATGAATCAAGAGTTTGATATTGCATTTTCAGATTTTTTTTATTTTAATCGACATCTTGTTTCCCATAAGAAGGTTGTAGTGTGTCTAGAGACTTACTTTGCTAGAATACCAGCACTGCATAATTTTCCAATTTCACTGCGTGTTTTCCACTTCTGCGTTAGTCATTAGGCTGTGGGCTGTGGTTTGAATCTTGCGTAGGAGACCTTTTTTTTTTTCCCCCCTGACACGGAAGCAAGAGAGCCCTTTGGAATTAGCTTGCATGCGTGTTCTTGAAAAGGCGTCAGGTTGGCTTTCCAGGTTTCTTTGCCCACTGCTCAATCGCAGCGTTGCCCTCAGCAGCAGGGCAGGGGGTTTCTCTTCAGGTTGGGGCACTGACACACGAGTTGGACAACAGCCGCTTGTTCACGGCATTCCCGTGCTGCCCTTCGGCATGTACTGGGATACCAGTCGGTGTTCCTTGTCCAAAAGGAGGAATATTTAGCTCAAACATCTTCAGAGGTCTCTGAATGCAGCTGCTATTGAATGGGCGCTGTGCACAGAACGATTAGCTCGGGGGATGCTGTGGGTGGAGGTGCCTCTGCTCAACGGTCCCACGGGCCAGGAGAGAGGGCTTTCCATCCCGCTGCTCAGGCCCAGCTCCCGGAGGGATTTCTTTGGGATTCAAGGCCGTGAGGTGGAAAACTGGGGCTAGAGGGGGTCCAATATGTGCTGCTGCAAGCTGGGCTTTCCATCCCGCTGCTCAGGCCCAGCTCACGGAGGGATTTCTTTGGGATTCAAGGCCATGAGGTGGAAAACTGGGGCTAGAGGGGCTCCAATATGTGCTGCTGCAAGCTGACTGGGATGGCCAGAGCATCTCCCCAGAGGACTTTGCCTCCAAAGGGCCCCCCCAGCAGCCCCCAGCCGTGGGGGACTGAAAAATAAAGGCTACACAAGTAGGACAGCCATGCGAGTGGGTCACTTCTGATTCCCTTTTATGCAGAACCTTGAGCTATGTTTTGCTTTCTTCATGTAATTTCTCTCTCTTACGGTACACGGCGGACAGGTGATTTGCAGGGACTGTCCTGTTGTTGCACAGGTGCTTCCGAGGGAGGAATGCTGCCGCGGTCAGTGCTCCCTCGGCCCGCCGGCTGGGTAACGTGTTACTGAAACGTGCGGTGGGTTTAATTGGCTGATAAAATGGAGTATATCCAAATACTGGTGAGTGAATTTTTTCCTGGTGGAAGAAGTAATTGAATGTTGCCCCAAATAGGAAGGTTTTTCTCAATTATCTATAAAGAACCGTGCCCGAACCATGCCATTGTCACCACTCATTTATTTTGCTGAGAGCATTTGAAGCTGAAACCCGTGCCGTGCCGGGCTGCTGAAGATCCTATGTAAGGCACTTTTTATTGAGATTTCTCTCAAAGTGCTGTGTAAGATATTAACTGCTGGGTCCTATCAATGGGATAATAAAGTCTTAATGGTACGCTTATTTTGGGCAAACATTATACCTGTTTTTCACTCCCAGCCTCGTCCGTCTGTCGGCCTCCTTCATCTCAAAGCATCCGATACGTGACCAGTCTTGAGTGCGAGTGGAGCATCTCGGTAACGACTGTGCCTGGGCTCCTCACTGGGCAGCTCTGTGTCCGTCGGCGTTGCTTGGGGCAAGCGTGGGCCCGTGGCCAGCCCGGAGGAGGGGGAAGCATCGGGGCTGGTGCTGCAGTCCCCTGGCTGGTCCGGTCCCAGGCACTAATTAAGGACCTTAATTAGCTGCCAAAATAGGAATAATTGTAGATCTATGGGCTGGGCGTTGATGTTTCTTAGTGGTTTATACACAGCTTGACATCTAATACTAATATTATTTTGGAGAGTTAGATGTAATAAAATTTTCTATGTCAGCAGCATCCAAAAGTGGAAAGCAGGTTCTTTTGGAATCGAAAAGTCCATGCCCTTTTTATTGCGTATGGTATCTTGATCTCAGGTACCCATCTCATCAGGCAAACGAAGGATTGTAGAAGTGGAGCGATGCGTTTGTTATTAAAGCAACAAAGATAGGGATATATCATGTACGCGTTTAGAGATACAGTGCAGTAATTGCATACCATAGTCTATTAAAACTGTTAGAAGATGTATGATTTTACACGAGAAAATGTAATTCCACTGGCTTTATTTCAACTAGAAATTGCTCTTGCTGAAATTAACCTCCAGAGAAAAATAAGAACCATTCTGGGTCTAGCTATAAAACTATATTTAGACTATATTGTAGTCAAAACTAGGTGAAACTCTGTTCTTGGCTACGCTGCACTCAACCAAAACAATACTCAAAAGTCCTATTTGAAAAAGAAAGGAAAACCAATAATAATAATAAAGAAACCCAATTAGAAAAAACCCAACCCCAAACCCCTCCGTTCAGTTTAGTTTTGAGGGCGGTGTATGCGAGTGATGAGAAATAGGACCTTCTCCAGCCACGCTGTTCCCAAAAAACGGGGAGGTTCCTGGAAATGTGTGCTGACGCGAGGCGCTGCCGTGCTAACCTCTTGTTTCGGTCTTGCCTCTCCTCCTCTCCCCTCTGACGAACCGCCATCTCATTTTTGTCTTCACGGTTGCTCTCAAAGCCCAAGCTAGACGAAGACCACCTTGCCTTCAGGGTGAGCTGCGTACGACGAGCCATGAACATCGTACGCCCTCCTCCCCATCACCAGCTGTGCGCTGCGGTGAAACGGGGGTTGGGGAAATGTGCTGACAACTGGTCTCCAGTTGTCTGATGTTATTTCTCCTCTAACATGTAAAATTATGTGACTTTTCTTCGTTAGCAGGCCAGATACCAAACCCTTCGTGAAGGTCATGCAGGAACTTGTAACACAGCTTCAACGGGAAGAGATGGGTTGTTTGTAGGAGAGTCCTGTTCCCTATAATTATAATTATATAGAAATTAAAGCTGCAGTGTGATTAGATCACAGCTAGGCTGACAGTTAATTGTTGCTACATAAAAAGAACTGCAAAATGTTGTGTGAGATAGGATTTCTGGGTGCTTCAGTAAATAAAACTAATTTTTATGCTATTTCTTTACTGCTCTCAGAACATACAGAGGATTGATCAAGGATCATTTTTTTTGCTCCTGGATAATTTTTTCGGAAGATCCGGGCTCAGATATCTCACCAAACTAGCCTCACCGACAGAAGCGTTGCTTCTGATTTGTGTTGGGAACCGATGGCTCCACGGGACGGGAAAGCGAAGGCTTGAAAGAAACTTGCCTGGTGTTTTTTTTGGCTCTTGGTGCTTATTCATTGAGGAATCCCCTGAAATACGTAACCCTGAGTATGTGCTTATGCTGGTATTTCACTGATACCTAATGATGTGTTACTTTTGAGTCCAAGTGGCTTTCCTGCCCTGGTGGTCAGGGCACTGAAACCCAGAAAACCCTGTGTCAGTCACTTGCATCTCTTGGCTCTTCTCTTTTCCAGCCCCATCACCGGAGTTTGGGTGGTTTTCCCCACGAGCCTGCCCCGTACCGCAGCATCCACTGCGGGTTTCTGGCCCTTGGCTTTCAGCCTGGCAGCTTTGTGTCCTTACGTGGCCAGCCGGCCTGGGGACCCCCAAATTCAGCGGGTGTCGGTTGCAGGTTCCACTCCGAAGCTCAGATCCCCGTGCCTTTTCTGGGAAGGGGAGGGAGCCGGTGGTGACGGCTGGAGGGGTGCTGGGGCTCCCTGAAGAGCACACGGGTGTTTTGAATGGTTACCTTTTGGGCAGGTAACTTCTCACACCGAAGTGGGAGGGTTGGTTGAAGAGCATCCTAGAACATGAGGGGGAAGGAAGGTTTTTTTCTGAATCGATGTATACCTGAGCTAAGCCAGGAGTTACGCTTTTTTATCCCAAACTTTTTTCAGCAGCTTTCTCATTTGGATCTAGGAGCTGATTTTTTTTCCCCAACATTAACTGGCTGCGTTTACTGCAAGGTTAACGGCAAAGCTTTCTGTTAAAGGAGCATTAACACCAAACTCAGGATTGTCACTCTAAGGGATCGCTGTCCTTAGCTCCTGAGGCTTTATGGAAAATAAAAGATGTGGGCAAGCTCCAGGAACCCTTAACCACAGAAATGGGGTGGGTGATGTGGGTAAAACTCTCCATCAACCATGTGGGTTTTATTTTAAAGTTTTATGACATTAATAGAAATAAAAAGCTCCCACGAGGACCTTCGCTGGATGGTGCTGCGGTGCAGAGGGGCAGGGAGGGGTGGGTGCCGTGGGCTGGGGCACCATGGTCATCCCCTGGCCCCTCCGTCAGAGCACAGAGCAGCGGTGCCTCTGCTGCCCATCACCCTGGGACCTCAGGACCCCCACGAGATCCTCCGTTGTCTTCTCTGCCCCTCTAGCCCTGAAAACACCCCAGGTGAGTCGGTCTCTTCTCCCAAGTAATCGGTGATAGGACGAGAGGAAACGGCCTCAGGTTGCACCAGGGGAGGTTTAGATGGGATAGTAGGAAGAATTTCTTCCCCAAAAGGGTTGTCAGGCGCTGGACCAGGCTGCCCAGGGAGGTGGTGGAGTCACCATCCCTGGAGGGATTTAAAGGACGTGTAGGTGTGGTGCTTAGGGACATGGTTTAGTGGTGGGCTTGGCCGTGCTGGGTTTATGGTTGGACTCGATGATCTTAAAGGTCTTTTCCAACCTAAAGGATTCTGTGGTTCTGGGATTCCAGGAGTAATGATGGGACTGGTGCTGGCGGTGCCCGTGGTTTCGTGTGCGGGGAGGGAGCGCTGGTCTCTGCGGAGCGCAGCGCTGCCGGGCTGCCGGCACTCTCGATGGTCCCTCTTTTGCTCTCGCTTTCTGTTTCCACCCACTGCAGCGTTTCTCGTCTCCGGGTGGGTTTTTTTTCGGTTCTTTCATCTGTGCCTTTTATCTCCCGTCTACGGGCGCAGAAGCTCTCGCAGGTTCAGATGCGGTGGCTCTGACCTGACGGGCAGGCAGGAGGACAGCTGTGAGGATGGGAGAAAGGGGTGCCTGTCGTTTTGCTCTCTTCTTGCTCGGTTTGTATTCGCTGTTTCGCCTGGCAGGGGTCTTGCGCTCGAGGAAAAAAAGGAGCGTTGATGTTGGTTGACCAGGAGATGCATCAGCACGATGGTTTTTTTGCATTTCTTTGACGCGACGTGGTTGTCTGAATCACGTTAGTGATGGATTCAACCCTTCACCCCCTGCTGAAGAAGCAGGATGGGGAAAGTGTTTGCGCTTTCGGTGCTGAGCCAGCTGATGATTCAATACCCGAGGATAC
>NW_009634522.1:0-1791 GCF_000690535.1 Cariama cristata | reverse complement strand
CCGTGCGCTCCTCCTCCGGGTCTAGCACTCTCCCAGCAGATAGTTTCTATACAGGGACACGTTTAATTTCATTTTTTTTTTTGTACCTTGGTAAGCATAAAAAAAAAAAAGCAGTCTCAGTGGAATGAAGCCCTGACCGAAAGAAGATTATTATAGCCCCTAAGGCTTTGTGGGAGAGGTGGGAAAGGGCCCAGTCCTCTCCACTAAAGCAATTATTAGAAGAAAATCCTGACTTTCCATGGGCAAAACCCAGCACTTCTGGTATCACAGGGCGGCATTTTGGCTGCCAGGCGCAGGCAGCGTCTGCTGGGGGGGTGGGCGGGGAGAGGCGCGGTTGGAGGGATGGGCGGGGATAGCCCGGACCCTGCCATTGTCGGTAGGAAGGACCGGAGCAGCCCACATGCTTGCAGGAGTAAGGATTACACCTGTGAGTAAAGTATGGATTACATGTGTGAGCAAGTGCCATTTGACTTCCAATTTTCAGTACCACAAACACATTGAATATGTGTTATCCTCATTAGGCCAAAGATTATTCGTATTTTAGCTGTTGCCGGAGATGGATGCTCAGCAGGTCGGATACGGGCAGGGCCAGCTGGTGACAGGTACTGGGAAACAGAGGCTTTTTGTCCAGTTACGTGAGGAAGGGAAAGCACCCGGTTCTTGTACCCTTGTAGGTTCTCAGGATAAATGATGCTCTGTGCGAGCAGTAATTCCTGAAGAAACATTATGGAAGTACACGCGCTAAACTTGCTTGCTCCAGTTGCTGAATCCGTGGCGAAGGTGACCACCTCGCAGGCAAAGCAGCCTTCGGCTCTTAAAATCCTCATGGATGAGAACATTAAAGATATTTGCCGCAGCTGCTCTGATTTCAAATTACAGATTGCCTCATCCTCAGAAACGAAAGGCGAAGGACTGCGAAAGCAGGTGAGTCGGGGCAGTGGGTACCAGCTCTCCCGGTGCGCAGGGCAGGGGGCTTTGCCGTGCCCGTGTGGAAAGGCTGGGAAGCATTAAACAGGTTTGAATCCTAACAAATGCCATGTGAAAACTTTTAATATCTGCATCAGTGATTTAATTGGATTAATTAAGTTGGGATGTGCATCTCTCCCGGCACAACTTTAATCTGCTGCGGTCTGTGCTTGCGGCAGAGCCACTCTCACCGGGTTGGACTAAGCCACGAGAAAAACGCCTTATTGAGTGATAACAGTAACGCTCAGCACAATCACACCTTGTGTTCCATCTCAAGGTGTTTTCAAAAATATTTTTCTTTAGTGTTCCAGGGGGATGGGGCTTGCCTTCGCCTGGAGCATCAGCATCCGAGCGCGGGCGAACGGGCCGGGGGACTGAAGCCCTGCAGGGCCGGAGCGTGGGATTGCTTTAGCTGATTTCCACTAAATATGAACGAGGGGCTCTGCGGTGGGTTAACACCTCGTTTCACATCTGGCTGCGTCCTTCAGCATCGGCAAAGGGAAGCTGGTGGTCCTGAGTCCAGCGTCTGGACCCTCTCGCAGCGTAGGAGCCGTGTGTGCGGGTGGGCTGCGGCTATAGCTCTGCTAACTGCAAGTGGTCAGCGGGGAAAAAAACCTCTGGTCACAGAACAAAGACTTAACAGATTTAATGTTGAAATTATTTTTAATGTAGGCGTTGTTACAAATTTAAAAATAAAATATAGAAATGGCTGGCTTTGGTTTGCTTAGAGCAAGAAAGAAACATCACATTTAAACTCTTTCGAGCTGTATAATTCTCTGTGTCAGCTGTTTGTGGTTCTTGTCCCAAAGCTGCTGTGATTGCCCA
>NW_009634521.1:15672-16349 GCF_000690535.1 Cariama cristata | reverse complement strand
GAGGGGGCTGTGGAGAAGTTACCCCGGTAGAGCTCAGGCCACCAAAAAGTGAAGCAGCTCTGCGCCGTTCTCCCCTCTTCCCCCGCTCCCCAGGCGATGCTGCCTGGTGAAACACAACTGACAGGTGCTCTTGGGAACACCGACGTTACCTGCTGACGCTTTACTTATTCCTGTCCAAGTGTTTCCTGGAATGTATCTTCCCTTACTCATACAAGGAAAACCAAAACCAACAAAGCCCAAAGCTATCAGTTGTGCTTAATTAGGAGAAAAATATTGCAGAGGAGAGATTTCTCGCCAATCACGGCTGCATGCCGGGGCCCCGCAAGTGCCTATTGCAATACCCGCAGTTAGTGCCTGCGCGGGGACCTTCCCCTTCTCCCCCACATCAGAGCGGGAACCGGAGAAACAAATACCATGGCTCCATGTGAAAATCACATTGCGTCGGAAATAAATTAACTGTAATCACCACACACAGTTACCTGTTAAATGATAGTGTTTCCTGCCTTCATCATATCTGTGATACTTTGCTAGAGATAGAAACACAACCATGTGTTGCTTTTTCCTTTTTCATATCAATTCCAAGTATCTCCCATGGTTCAAAAATCTAGAGAGAACCTCTTTTGTTTTCAAGAAATTATAAAATACAACTTGGGCTGCGCATTCAAAATACTCTTAAT
>NW_009634521.1:0-15641 GCF_000690535.1 Cariama cristata | reverse complement strand
GTTCTCTTAAGGTAGGTTAGATGAGAAAGGCGGCGTGTCAGCTTAGCTACTCAGTTCAGCCTCCAGAAAAAAAAGATATCTGGGTCTTAAGCTAAGAGCTATACCTTTACTTCCAGAAGTTTCTCCCAAGACATGTGCCAGAGAGATGCCTGCTCAGGTTTGCAACTGTGTCCATAGTCTGGGTCCCTTGCTTTGAGGCAGCAATTGCTCCACTGCCATTTCTCTAAATCAAACCCATGTTTCAAAAAAAAAAAAAAAATATTATCCCGTAAGGTGAAATGGAGAGCCATACCTATATATATCCAGGAAGTTCACCGTTATATACCAAACATTATATTTTGTAATAGGGAATTTTTTTGCTCTTTTATATTTATGCAATGCTCTCTCATGTTTTTAGAAGGAGCAAGGAGTGCCTGGTTGCCAGTTCTCCTTTCTCCTCCTCAGAAAGGGCTGAGATTCTTTGCAGTGGGGGTGAATTTGCTGCTGCTTTCAGTAGAAAAACAAACCAAAGTAACAGCAACCCTAAAAGCTAAAGCAGCCCCTCTCACATTTTAACTACTCCCCCCTCAAACCCAGCTATAGGGTTTGCCGTATGAGGGATAAGAAAAAAACAAACCACCCCCATAGAATATGCTACACACATCTCCAGAGGAGTCGTGCTGACGTTCAGAATGAAAAGGCAGCTTTCCTTAGCGACCATGAAGATGTCCATTCTGCAGCTTCTGTTATTAGTGGGCTAACATATTATCAAGCTGCTTTTATCATCTTCTTCCACTCATCCTGTGCGGCATGAGTCTTTGCAACTGCAGCGTGATCAGGTTTTTTTCAAAAGTCTGTTTAACTGTGACTAGGCAAGTTCATGGGCTGGCAACATTTGAGTTCTTACACAACTGAAGGAAAGAAAAACCCCCATAGTATTAAGCAATGAACACATGTTTGCAAGGAAGAGAATGATTTCTTCAGTTACTGGAAGTAATTTTTTAAGTGTCTCTAATTCACAGTGCGACTTAAAAATACTTTTAAAGGGTCTCAAGGTGGTTTTTCAATAAGCCTCAGTTTCTTCCTTGCAGCAACAGCCTTAAGTCAGGAGAGAAGGTCTACAATTACCTTTTCTTCATGCTTTTGCTTTCTTTCCTGGTCCCTCAAATCAGAGTCAAGATTTGAATGTAAGCTTTCCATATCTACTAATGAAATCATCAAGATCTCTCAGAACTGCCAGAATATATTTGATTTTTTCTTGCAGTAGAGAATGATCTTCTGTATGTATGAAATTCATTTTTTATGTTTTTTATAGGAAAAAGAATGGTAAGTCTATCTCAATATACAACACATTTGATTTACTGTGGCAACAAATATTAGGAGGACTTTTTTTTAGGCATTGTTTAATCTCCTTTCATCAATTCAGAGTTTAGTCCAGCAGCTTTTAAACTAAACTTTGACAATGCAAGAAACTATTCAGAGCTGCAGATTCAATGTACAACACTCTGCACTTTCAGTTTTTCTTATTAAATCTTTTATTCCATCCGTAGACATGTGCAAAAAAGAAACCAACAAAAAAACCCCAGGTACATGTTCTTATCAAAAGCATTGCTGAGTGCTAAGAATATGCAGACAAAACGAAACACATATTTTACTCTTCATTGATTTATACCCACACGCTGGCTCTCAGAGGTTTAGAGTATTTCTCTACAAATGCACAGTTCCATTGACTTGAATGGCAGTACCTGTGGAGTAAAGGACTTTGTCTTCTTGAGTAGCACCAAAGCTACTGCTAATGGTGCCTTTCCCTTCCCAGTAGCTTTCTCCCACTTCAAGTTTGAACAGTGGGTTGTTGGAGAGGTCCTCAGGCAAGCACAATACTGATATCGTCAGGACATCGCTGAATATCAAAATATCTTCTAGTTTAGAAGAGCAGTGTTCCTCACTCTTCCATGTTATCACAGACAGGTGCTTCTTCTGAGAAGAGTTATCCATTTAGCTTCTTTTTGTACAAAAAAGCCTGTCTGGGTAAGAAGCATTTCCCACTAGGATATGAAAGCTTGGAAGCTGAATTTATTTTGCTGCTCTGTTATACTAATATAAATAGTAAGAAATGTTAGGGTGTTTTCTCACATATAAAATTAGTGTGCAAAAGATCAGAAGGGAGAAGTTTCATTGTGATTGGTACAGGAAGATGGCAATGCGCATCTCAGGAGGAAAACTCCCAAATACAAAATATTTGAAATGCTTAAATATATTTATTAAAATAGGTACAAATAGGATCAGAGGTTAAAAAAAAAAAGTCACTAACTTCTGAAATAATGTCCGGCATTAATTCAAAGGATAGCAATAGATCACAGTGTATCAGGAAGCCAACTAGAAATATTCTAGTTGGAAAACCTCCAGAAGCAGGAGCTATAATCACTCACCAGACCTTATGAATACATGTTTCACTGACAATGCTCAGTGGTTTCCAGGGCTGCAAATTTTCTGTTCCCTCCTCTTATTCCAAACCTACTGCGGGCAGACTCCCCTTACACAAAAGGAGAGATTACTTTTAAGCTTGAAAAAGAGCACCTATATGACAGTAAAATGTTGTTTTCTTTCTGCTTCAGGTGTACTGAAGAAATACGTCTGTTTTCTTTCCCAGGTGGAGATTTCTCCATAACAGGAGAAAAGTTGTAGTTTTTGTACACCGGTAAAATTGCATGTTAATAAATTTAATCCTTCATGTTATTTAAAATAGATATTAAAAAATCCATATTCAATCAAAGCTTATAAAAAAAAAAGTCTATTGACAGGATAATCCTTCCACTAAAACTGCTTGTGTGTTTGTGCCAGCACAGGAGACCCTAAAATGCTTTCTCGACCCTGCAACTGTTGTCTTCTTAGGGGTGCTTCTGCAGAAGGCCACTGCATCCCTCTCTTCTGGCTGAAGTGTTAGTTGGCAGAAAAATGTATTAGAAGCGTAAAAGCATGGCAGTTTTGAAATGGAGAGTACAGACAGTGGCTTAAGGTAAAAGTTGGTGAGATGCCGCAGTGTTGCAGTGCTTCTAGCCACCTTGACAAAGTTGCAGGTACTCAAAATAGAAAAAAGCAATCACTTGCACACAAATGGAGCAAAACATGCATATTCTCATTTAAGGTGCAGTTACTTCTGTTAAGATTCACGACAGGTGGAAATCAAGTTGAAACAGAAACTAGTTCTGTGTCCTGCTCCTGCTAAGAGGCTCACTATTTTCTCAAATGAACAGAGCAAAAATCTGTTCAAGTATTTGCATCAAGCAGGCTCCAAACTAGTTAAAATTGAAACCTCCTGATTCTGTGGTGTATTGTGTCACCCCAGGCGGTAAGGCTGCACCGCCTGCAGACTCACTTTGACAAATAAGACTAGTTACTTGTTGCAATTTCTCATCTTCCCTAGGCTGAGTTATCAGCCCATCATTCATCCCTCTTTCTTGCCTATCTGAAACAAGTATCACTGCAGAGATCTTCTTTCACCTCTAGTTACAGCAACAGAGCACATTTCAATTAAAAATAGATTAAAAATAGTTTTAGCAACATTTCTAGGAACTCTCAAATAGAACAGCCTTCAGCACATTTAGGAAAAAGGCAATGAACAAAAACAACTGCAAAATACACCTCCCCCCCCATTTCTATGGGTTGTCATTACAAAAAAGTCACTGGAAAGAATGCCTGATTTTGAAGACATTCGACTCAGTCCGTGATAGCTTTGGGGAGGCAGTCACCTTCGGCAACAGGATAAGCAGCAGCAGAGGATTGTTCTGAGGGGGTGCTTTCTTCTGTATTCCAAAGCTTTTTTCACTTGCTCTTTAGCTTCTCCTACATAGTCCTCAACATTTTGCATATTTATCTCAATGACATCAAAGGTGTCTGCCTGTTCCTCCACTAGCAGGGCCACCTGCAGAAAGAGCTCGTGAACTTCCTTAATGCGACCTTCTAACTTCACCAGCTCCTTATGGCGTGTCTCTATCTCATTCAAGGCCGAGCGAGCCCCCTTAACATCCGACAAGAGATTCTCAGAGAAGACATCCCACTTGCCTTGTTCAATCATCTCCTCAATCTGGTTGCTAGAAACATCTTTGCCCATGATCTCTAGCTGCCGCTGAATTCGAATCTTGCAGTTCTCCCGTTGGTTCATCTCCGTTGCATTGTATTCAAACATAGCTTCCTGGAATGCGTGCATCAGGTCAACGTAGTGATTCTTCGCTACCCTGGCGATGACAGACATAGCCCCGTATTTTGTTATTGCATCTTCACTGAAATCTCTCATTATCTGGAGTTTCCTGTGGATGCTTTCCCCACGGGCCTTGATGTCTCTGGCAATACAATTAGTATCTCGTTTGATGCTACTAAGACGGCGCATGGAAGTAAGGAAGCGGCTGTTTTGCTTTCTGAGCCGCTTGACATCCTCTTTTAGGTGGTCATTTTCTGTCCGGATGTTCTGTATGTCTTTATGAAGAATTTCCAAGGCATAATCAGTCTCATAAAGGAGAACATCATGGGGTGAATTTTCATCATCCTGACTATCAGAAAACTGTTGGTTGTGTAACCTGGCAAATTCACGCAGCTCGTTTAGCCGGTCTTTCATCCTGCCTGTAAAACAGAGGAACAGGAGGAAAGAAGTTTAAAATAAATAAAATATTGGTTTTCAATGGTTGAAAGTTCATAACTAACAACTACATCATAGTTATAACTACATCATAGATAACATAACGATATCAAAGATAACCCAAAATACCAGATTTTAAATTTTTTCACAGTATTTTATACAGTGATGGATCTCAGATACAAAACTCTAGTGCTAGAACACTCTCGTAGAAACTACAAAGCTTAGAAACTAAAAAAGTGCAAGAGAGATGACAACAAATCCTGAAGACAAATCCAAAAGAATGATAAAAAAATTCCCAACCCCCAAAAAAATGCCAGTCTTTCACTTGGAGAAAAATCCAAACTCTTGAGCAAAGGATAGGAAGCCTTCAGCCATCGGTATGCGTAGACATGTTAACAACTGCATGCTTCCCACTGCTGCTGACTACAGAAATCTCCTCTAGATCTTGACCCTTCATTACATCATCTGGCCCAAACGTCACAGGTCCTCTGTCATTCTAAGCTTGCTTTTCCTGGGAGAAGAGTAGGAAGCCTCTCAGAAACAGAAATGGCATTTACCAATACCATTGGGAAAGAAAAGTTTCGAGAAATGGTGTGGAAAGTATCAAGATAGACCAAAAAAAAAAAGGAAAGGCAAGTTTAGGGTCTTCAGATGCTATCACTGACCATAGTGTACCAGGCATCAAACAAAACAACACAGTGATCACAGCATTTTGTAAGTAAAACCATCCATCCAACCCTTCTTTTTTGTATGATGGAAACATCTTACTGAAGGAATAAAGTAACACTGTTGTTATAGATCAGGATCTGTTTTCTGTGTGTTTGCCTCAGACATACTTAACTACAAATTTCATTAAAAAGCCACAGAATGAGTAATCTGTACAGACCAGTTACGTGGTAACAAAACATATATCTCCTTTAAGTATGTTGTTTACTTGAAACTCTAGACCTAAAGTCTTTGCAGAAAGTGAAATCTGAAAGCTTCAGCAAGAACCCTGCACCAAGTGTTACGGCAAGCAGGAAGCTGAAAATTTCCCATCACAAAAGCTGTACGTCCCGTGACGTCATTGAAATTAATAAAAAAGAGAACCAAGTTAAGAAGCAGCACCAAGCAGGACATCTCCACATCTCTGTCGCTGGAGGATTCATTTTTGTATTTCCAGGAATTAAAGTGTCTTCACAGCGTTTACAAACATCTACAGCAGCAAGGTGCCATTTGTGTAAACTAAACCATATGTGTGCAGGACTATGTTGCCTTTGTGCTTACCATTCCTTGAACCAGAGAAAAACTAAAGTTCATCAGCCTTCCACAGAGAGCAGACAGACAACTGGCTCAATGATATTTACATTTTATTTTTTGTGCTTGACAAAGGAAACACAAACAGAAAACCACACTGAATAAGAGCTCCTGCGTAATAAACTTGTAATTTTGCAGGAATAGGTCTACCTTTCCTTCCCCTTACCTCAAAAGTGTAACTTGCAATTTGACTTTCTCACCCACAACTACTTTAAGGTGTTAGATAAAATAAAAATAGGAAGAAACGGAGAAGCAAATATGTGGTAATTCACAACATGAAAATACTAATGCTGTAAGAAGTTCATGTGTATACTAATTCTGCAGCATCTGTAAAAATATCAGTAATTTTTTTTAATACAACACGACAGGTTAAAAGAAGAGTAAGGAGCTGTCAAGTGTGGCCTCAGATTGCACCATGATGTTGCCTACACACATGAAGATCATGCAGCTAAACACTGGCCTATGTCTTAGTGCTTCTACCAAGTCTGCCTATAGCCTGTATGTGCTGAATAAAAGTTGTACAATGTAAAATTTAATATTCGTCATTCAGTTCATGGACAGATATCTCATTTACTATGTTACTACTGTTCATCTCCGCCGGGATTTCTCCTGTGAAATCCCTGGAAAGCTCCATAAACTCGTAACAGTCTTTTGGGGGAGGGCAGATCTAACAGCCACCTCCACAGACAGAGGTTTCAGCCCGGAGTGATTAAGGACAACACTACCACCCTTGATGAGTTATGATGCCCACTTGAGACACCTGAAGCACAGTTCTTTGTACCTGGTATGTTCAGAAATCAGCTCCTTCTGACTTGGGTCACTGCTGCAAGCCTCCGGCACTTTGCTGAGTAACAAGCTGGACATCAGTGAATGAACACATGGATCGAGGCCACTTGTGAGAAGCTCGTCTCCAATGATATGTACAGCATCACCCACGATCTCCGTGACCCAGCAGATCCAGTAGAATCCAATTCTAAATGTGAACAGAGCAATCAAATTACAGTTGCACTGACAATCTTCAACCTGGGGTTTCCCAGTTTCTGAGTGCTTAGCATTAAAAGCCTACATTACTTGAAAATACATACCAAAACTTACATTCAAGGTGGTCAACATTAGGATCTTTTAACTCTGCATTGAGGACCTGTACCCGTCAGGGTAATGGCTCCACAGCTAAAGTGATCACACTTTTGTCCCAACAAATGGATGCCACCTCTTCAAGCCTGGCTTCAGAGTCCTGCAAAATCAGGGACCTTTTGACATCTTCTTTCAGTCTCCCTGAGTCCTGCCTTTTCCTCTCTGTTTCTAAAGTGCATCACCTAGCCTGCTTCCCACTTCATCTTCACGTTTTCAAGATGCTCTTCCTTATCTACGTACAGTGCCTGGACAGGGTGGAGGACAGGAAGAGAATGACTTTCTGTCTGCATTTCAGCATCGTATTAGGCCACAAACATCACAAATTGCAGAGGACACCTATTCAGCTTTATGTCAGAGTATGTTCAGTTACTCTGTAGGTTAGCATTTGCAATATTTGGCCAGAGAGATCTGTGAGGTTCAAGAAAATCTTTAGATTTCAGCTTTCTTTAGCACCTTTTGCTCAAGTAACATGGCAAATTTATTTGGGGCATTTGCAAACTGCTGCTTTGAGAAACTCACGATTTGGCAAAATTTTAGGAGTTTTACATAAGGAAAACAGCTGGCTCGAATCAAGCCATGACAGAGGTCTTTCCACATTTCAAATTCCCATTTCAAACAAAGGGGAACCAAATCTTCCCAAGAGAGGACAATAACTTCCAAATATTCCTTCGATAGTGTCAGGGCCAGAACTGACACTAAAAAGCTGCAACAAATGAATAAAGCATGGGAGAGCAGCGGGGAACAGCCATTTGAAAAATTCCAGCTTAACAGATCAGTATTTTAAAAAGTTGACCTCCTTTATCAGATGCTGCTGTTAATCAGGGAAGTTGCATCTACTTACACGTTGATGGCATTGTTTGCATTTAAAACAGCAATATAGTAATACATAGCACATTACTAATTGTTAGGGATAGCCTCGGCACCTGTTCTTTAAAATGAGCGGCAATCTCTCCCTTAATATAGGGCCTGGTGCAGCAGTAGAAGTTGGGCTCCCTGGCTAGGAGACAGCTCTGCAGAAAAGGACCTTGGTGTGCAGGTGGACATCAAGTGGAAGACGGGTCGGCAATGCGCCCTTGTGGCAAAGGAGACCAGCAGCATCCTGGGCTGGAGCAGCAAAAGTGGTCGAGGGAAGTGACCCTTGCGCTTGTGACACTTGAGAGTCCACGTCTGGAGGGCTGTGTTGGTGATGGAGCTCCCCAGCCCAAGAGACATGGTGCTGGAGCACCTGACGTATGAGGAGAGGCTGAGAGAGCTGGGAATGTTCAGCCTGGAAAACAGGAAGCTCAAGGGAGATCTTGTTGCTGTCACCAACTGCGTAATGCAAGGGTAGACCCTTCAAGGAGATGTACAGTGATGGTACAAGAGGCAACAGACCCAACTGGAACCAAGGGAAAAGCCAGCCAGATAGAGGGGGATAAAAGGGAAAAAAAACCCACCCTTTCAGAAACGCTGGAAAAGGTGCCCGGAGAAGTTTTGGAATCTGCATCCCTGAAGGTATTCAGAACTCTACTGGACGTGGCCCTCAGCAACCTAAACTAACTGTGTGTGTTTTGAGGGGAGGTGGATTACACTATCTCCAAAGGTCCAGTCTAAATTGTTCTAGTACTCAGCCTTAGCTCAAAAGTTCGCTAATTTGAACACAAATGCTAAATATATTCAACTACTTGCACAGGTTTATTTAAGATACATCTAACACATTAGAATATCAAGACACCAACTACTCTGTACTCTGGAGTAACAGCCCCAAGAGTACAAATACCTTAACTCTAAGAGTGTGTTTTAACAGATTATCTGTCAGTTTGATTTTCTTTTAAAAGACTGCGTATAGTCAAACTGGAACGTGTACTTCTATGTTTGTATTTTTAGTCTAGATAAATCTGTCCTTGTAAAAATCAAGTTCCTTCTGCAGTCCATCATGGTATGTACACCCAAACACACACTCGCACACGCAGGAAATACAGGCCAGGTAATGACTGCAAGGGATACAGCTTTGAAGCCAGATCTCATCTCTTCACGTTAGCATGCTATTCTTGGTATTAATCACCACAATGACTAGCTTTCCCATGATGCGTGAGAAAGACGCAAGCTGTCCTGTTGCACTAAGACTGCAGCCCCACATAGCTCTGCATGATGTGGGATTTCAGATGGGAAGGGAAAGCCACTCTGAAAACCAAAAACTGTGCATACACATAAAACCCCTTTCTGTTAGCACCATACACATACAAATAGGAGTCCTGCATAGCATATTTCCATTGCTGTGCTAATGTTCTGCAGCCTGTTATCTACGTAGAAATAAGTTAAGGATGAAAAGTTATTTCTGTAAAAACAAATGAATTGCACACCTCCATTTCAGCTTTAACCTTTGTATAGCCACATCACTGAGTTTGGGGACAAACAGTGAAATAACGCAGCAGTTTCAGCACAGCATCTGTATTTCATCACCGGTAGCTGGGAGGAAAGCCAGTGTACATTTTTTCTTTTTACAGCATTCATAAAAGGCAGCTGCTAGTTAACACCAGCTTGTGGATTACCAAAAGTCTAGTCAATAATCTTTTCAGCCTTGAGTAGGGCCTTACAAGATGCATCTTTTATTTCACTTGAAGTGGCCTGTTTGAGGAACAACAGATTATTTCCAAAGGAGCCAGTTAAAAATAATTTCTATCAGCAGTTCTCTCCCTCAGAAGGTAAAAGTCCTTTTGTGCTCCACTACAAACCCACGTAGCTCATCCTGTCTCTGAATGACACACGCTCTTGGTTGCATGATGCACTATAGATGTGACCCAAGAAACAGGTGGTGAACACTTAGGAATTAACCTGCTCCTAGGCAGAATTACTTCATAGCCAAGTGTGCGTCAGCACATTCCAGTAACTTCCCACACTGCTTGCAGAGGATGCGGTATTGATGGAAATCCACTCAGATGGACTGGCTGAGTCAAACACACTCCATTACAAGGCAAATAATGCGCTGTTGTTGCACAAAAATGCAGGTCATGTATAGGTAAAAGAAGTGTTAAATGCAGCTGAAGCTTCATTTAAGAATTGGAGTCTCAGATTTAACCCTAATTTTCTAGTATCTTTCTGTTTTGGAAACCACTGTCTTAGACCAGATTTAATAATTTTGCCTGGTATGTATTGTCTGATAGCAGATTTGTCAATATTAATTAACTTGGAAAACAGACTATTGTTACAATAGGTTTTCCTCTTTCCCAAAGAGCTTCGAACTGACTCAGAGCAGAGTGCTAGTCATCTTTTCAGACCAAACTCCCTGTCTCCCCAGTCATGTCCATCACTGGTAGAACAGCAGGCTTGAATATCTCAAATCACTCCTCTTTATTCTTGCTTCTCATCTATAAGAGCTTGAGGAAACACCAAACATCATAATCTAATAATTAGGACAGTTTACCTTCTGGAGCTGTTTTAAGACCATATCTGTATATTAACTCCAATATTAACAACTATGACAGAGATCAGCATTTCAAAGTCTTTTTGTGGCCTCACTGAAAGGAAGTTACTTTCTCTGGAGTTTCTTGGATTGGACAATATTTAAAAATAGATAAAATGTATTCAGGATCGAAAATCCATCAGTTAACACAGCACACCAGTTATACAGCTACAGGAATCCAGCAAGAAGCTGCAAAGGTACCTGAAGACTCTTAGACACTACCTACTTCATACTGTGTGCAGCAGAACACCTCCTTTATACTTTCAATCACCCTAGAGAAAAGTGCATCCACTTGCAAATGTCTCAGGGAAGTTTTTTCTCCAAAAGCTTGCATGAAGTGTCAACTTCTCCGTTTGTACCAGAACTACTTACTTATTTTGTATGACAGCATTTTATAAATTCAAGGATGTAGGGTGCATCTCGTACTCCTCAGACATAGTCAGTAAGGTTAACCATCTTGGTGTTTTCCATAGACTGGTTATCAGGTTTTCCAGACATCGGTATCAAAACTAGGAGAAGCTGCTGGCATGCATTAAATGCACACATAATATGCGTTGCATTTTTCACGTACTTGTGATGAGACTGACTAAAAAATCTGAAGTTTTAACTCGTTACTGCACAGTAGCACATGCTAAGGAAACTTTCTGGCATTGGAGAGGACCGCTTGTTGTACATAGGTTGGTTGCTACTCTTTACTAAGTTGTCTAGGTTTTCACTGGAGAGCTGTGGATCACCACTGACAAATTTTTGATTCTGGGTAGATGATAAAATGAATTCTCAGTATCTTCTCTTGACATTTTTCTCACAAGTCACACTAATGAGCAATTGTAACTACATTTGGTTTTGTTTGGCTGAGGGGGAGCCTGTACCAGGGCTGTAGGCAAAAAAAGTTTCTGCATCTGCTTCACTACATGGCCCACTGAAAAGTGTTAAGTCTTTACGTGCATTGTTTGAACCCCCTCTCAAAATTGGGAAGTCTCTCCAGCAGCCGTCGTGCTTCTGTATACAAATGGAAGTTAAGGACAGGAAAGGCTAATGCACACCCCAAATTCAGCTACGTCCTTTTCCCAAGGATGCTAGAAAGAGAATATATAGTTAGCAACTGCAGATATTGAAAAAACGATAAATCCTTGGAATCCTTGAGACCTGCGAGCTGACTGTGATCGGTTTTAATGTGCACAGCTTGCTAAAACCAGAACGTCATTACAAAGAGTAGATGGAACATGCACGGGATTGTATTTTACCCAAAAGGAAGAAAAACCAATCCCTCCATCGCTCTCCATTCAGTGCTTTCCAGCGCATGCGGTGCACTGTAGGCTGACCACTGCAGCGTGCCCGTCCTTCCTGCCACAGGCACCACCAAGGTCTTCAGGTAAAATTGGCCTGGATGGAGACAAGAGGAGCGTGAACTGTACCTCCACCGGCTTGGCAAATCGTTAAGACAGAACCATACCACTAACGTAAACAGTGACACAGCCGTCCATGCATTTCTTGGCAATTACTACAGCTCGGCATCGTTACGAGTCACGGCGCGAGGAAATCAGACGCCGCGCTCACAGGCAGTGCTGTCGCTACAATGCCATGAGTATATACATTATCTCATTAATCACCTCGGCTCCCTGAAACACATTGGCTCAGCAGAATAGCTCTGTACGTACCACATTTATATAACTACCATTGCTACCACACAGTGGTATTTATAAGTGATTAAGACATTATGTTGGCATCCGAGTAGAAATACGAGGTTGCATGTGATCATGAGTCAGACGCAACACGTTCTACAGACATTTTTTAAATTAGCACAACTGCATTACTTTTTAAAATACATATATATTTAAAGGTTGCAATACAGTGCTATAATCTGAGATCAAGTACTCTTTACTTTAAAAAATCCCTTTAAGGTTAAATACAGGGTGTTTTATTGGTATTTGTTCACGTGGGCCAGTACACATGAGGCTCAGTTCTGGATCCTACTGCAAAATCTACACAACTGTAACTGGACCAAAATAGTTTCAGTCAGGAAATGACCCCCACAGCCCCAGGCCATGTCAGGCGCTGGCAGGCTTTATGGCAATCACTCTACACCACGTAGCATGGCTGTTCACAGGCCCGTTCAAAGTACAGGTGAAGCTGAGACAAGATACGGATGTAATTAGGGACACACTGGCCAGTGGTACTTAGAGAATCTGTTCCTGGCTGGGCATACCCAAAGCTCAAGCAAGCTTTATTCTTGCATTCAAAAATAAGTGATTTGTCACTAACACAAATACGGCACAGAGGAAGGGAAGAGCAGGAAAAGCTGGAGCGTTCAGTACTTTCTTGGCTTTTGTGAACGTGAGTTTGTCAAGAATAATCTTGGCAATTAATGGGTTAACTGTCATAGCAGATAAAGCAAAAGCTGCATGCATGATAAGCCTTCTGAAGTCAAGACATGTGACATCACTCCCTCCGTGACAAACTACAGAAATAGGGTCTGGATGAGAAGTGTGAAACACTGTGTGTGATAGGCTAGATGAGATATCAAGACGCTCAACACAATCAGCAAAAGCTATCAAAGCAGATGTACAAACTGAACTGCATTGCTCCCCTGATGCGTCCCCCTCGCTGCTCCCCAAGAGGGGGTTCCCAGCAGCGTTGCCGCTCCCTGGGAATGATGTTCTTCTCCAGAGATGGCTCATGTGGGGGCCACGTCTTGGGGGGTCAGCCCGAAATGTAAGGGTAACCAGCAATGGCTTCTCTGCAAAACTGCATAAAAGTGGTAACCCCGCATTTGGTGCCGAGATGAGTTTATTGGATCAAATGAACATTGCCTCAGTAATTTCTGCACCATGCTCTGTCATCCCTGCAGTACAGAGATCACCAAAGGGTCAAAGAAAATTGGTGGGCCAGATAAAAGATAATGGAGAGTGTATCTGGTCCAGCACCTTCATACTTGATACAGCAGTTATCTTTTCACCATCAGAACTGGTTTTGAATATGCCAACGTTATGATGGGCTTCTGTCACACTCCGACATTATCCATGTTTTCCATTAGCAACTTGGAGAGTGGAACCAAACCTGAGCCTGTACCGTCTCCAGGTGACACTGAACTGGAAGGGAGTAAAAACGAGCATTCGGTGGCAGAGGGGAGGAGAAATGATGACAATTTAAGATGATCTCAGCACAGAAGAGAAGTACTAACAAAAATAAAAGGAAATTCAACAGAGACGAGCCTGGTATGGTACATTTAGAAGAAATTATTTGCACAGATAGAAAGTAGGGAACACCTAGTTTGGTAGCAGGAAAGCGCTGGTGGGGTTATAGCAGATGGCAAGCTAAAAGCCACGTTCACAATATAATGCCATTGTAAAAAAACCCGTGTCTTATGTCAAAGGTGGCATGGGAAGGACTGGTTTTACTCTGCTTGACATAGCTAAGGCCTCAGTTGGAAGAGTACATCCTGCATCAGTTACCACACTAGGAAAGTTGGAGCATACTGGGCATTGTTGCCAAGCGGTTTAGAAAATGCAACCCCGGAGGAAGAGGAGTTGAAGGAATTACATTAATTTCATGCAGAAGACCAGAGAGACGGACACAGCACTCCAGTGTATAAAAGGAGTTTATAAAAAGATAAATGATGAGTTACCTGTGTTGACATTGGAAACACACGAAGTAATCCATTTGCTTCACACATGAGATCTAAGTTGAACTAGCTGTGACTAGCGGAAAATCAGACCATTCCTCTGCCAGAGCACTGTGGGACTCTCTTCCTTAGAGGACAGAGAGAGGCTACAGAAACCCCTCTCAGGTCTGGTTTAGGTGCACTGCTACACTGCGCCGAATGGCTTAGGTAACATCTTACAGTCTCCCCATGGCCCCCTGTTTCCATGATATGTTCAGTGCCCTCGCTCCCCGTCTCACGGTGTGTCCAGCACAGTGTATGTGCCCGTGCCCATGCTGGGGAGAGATTTGGGTGACTCTTTTCACCCAGCAGATTCTCTTCCCTCTCCATTATTTCTGCACCAGCAGCAACAACCATTTCTCCTTTTGGAGTAGATATCGGTTACTGTTATAATATGGAAGGTGTCAGACATGGAGCCTAACCCACAGCACCCAAAATCCCCAAAACTGTGATATAATATGCAGTTGTGTTCCATAGCATCATGTTTACCTGCAGTGCCTGGAAGACATTGTTATTATCCCCATTTTAATGTCTCAAGAGATCTTATGTGCCACGCTTAGTTTCTTCATGAAGATCTCTTATGACAACAGAGGTTAACGTGCAGTTTTAGTCTCAGCCAAAACACCAGATACATTTGCCATATGAATTAACATGCAATTTGTTTCAGAGCAGTGGTCGTACAAAGCAGGCAGTGAAAAAAATTAAGGCGAGACAAAGGTCATCAGAGGTGTTGGGCATCTAAACCATCCTTTCTTAAGGATGACCTTAAAGATGATGAACAGTCTGTTCGTCTGCTGGACCTTTGGTCTGTTTTGAATAAAAAAAAGTTACACCCATCGTGTAGTGTCACCACTTCCACATAAAACTATTTAAATAGCAAGCAACACCATTGGTAAGAAAGCAGCATCCTTCAAATTATATTCTCAACTTAAAGTGCCACATATTGCCATTTTGATCCCTGACAGCTTACAAAACAGTTCCTAAAATACCATCTAAAGAACAGAAACAAGAAGTGTGAATGTCCATTTTAGGCCAGTGTTATTCTTCTAGTCATTTCCTTTCCTGGTATCACACAGTTACATGCAGTTATCTCAGCCATACACAAATACTAACTCTTCTTGGCAGGAAAGGAAATGAGTATCAATTAATAGGAAGCAATCAAAGAACGCTAACTTTTGCACCCACTCGCAGATCTAGCCATGATGATGCCCAAGAAAGGAGTAAAAGCTCTTCCATCTTGCATATAAACCCGATTTTCTACAAAACCTGCTCTGGAGCTATTCATAACCACACAGGAGCGTATTCATAACCACATATGAGCACTATGAATGAAATGTTAATACTCGCTAAGCCAGACAAACAAGGCAGCTGGAAATGCAGACACCTGTGGGGCCTGGACGAGGAGTCTCGTATTTGAAAGCGCCTCTGGTTGTCCCTCATCCTGCACAAAACCCAGCCACCCCTTTCGCCCCTTTTGCCCCTTCTTTTGCCCCTTT
>NW_009634520.1:28325-80612 GCF_000690535.1 Cariama cristata | reverse complement strand
GGTGGTGTGTGTGTGGAATCTGAGAAGTTTTCATGAATTCACTGAATACAGATATGTGTTCACCCAAGGCAGCGAAATATTGCTGATACTGGTAGATATCCAGTTGAGACCAGTATAGTTAAAAAGCCAAACACACACACACTAGAAGTTACTAACTTACTACCTACATACTCTGTTGACATCATTTTCTTTATAGAGCTGTTTCAATCCAGATTTCCAATGCAAATTACAAGTATTACCTAGTAAATAGTAAAAACTGAAATATTATGTTTTCTGCATTCATGTGTCTAAGTTTTAACAAAATAACCAATCCATGCATACAGTTTATCTCATGATTAAAAAGAGAATACCACTAGGAGAACTTTGGACGGTCAGACTGCTGATGTTCCCTAAAGAGATCTATGTAAAAAATCTGACGCCATATGACACATCAAACCTGCTACTTTTGTAAGTAAATGCATGCTTACTTTGTGAAAGTCTGAGGGCTGCAGCAAAACACAGACTTTTCCATCGTACTCAATTGCAAACAATGTGAAGGAATGAAGGTTCTCACAATTTGCATCTCGAGGATAGTCACTGTAAGAAATTCTGCCTTCTGGCAATTAGAGGCACCATCACCAATATGACAAACAAACCTCAATTGCAATTTATCATTTCTTGTATTGTGCCACCATAAAGAGTGCTCTCCTCTTTGGGAAGTTTGGGTAAGTAATAAATTATCCCGTAGCATTTTATGAAGAATGGTTCAGGCCAAATAATTTGCATCCCAATTCAAAGTGTACTTAACTTCAAATATGAACATAATTCCTATTCATTTCAAATGGAGCACAATTGCAGGTTCAAATGTGCTGAACTGAGAGTTTGAACACTAAAGGTGATCTTTCCAAGACTGCACCCTGTCTGTCAAAAACTACACAGAAAATGGCTAATAACTAGACTGAGATTTTCTGAAAATTCTCAAGTAGCAAAATGCTTATGTCCGTAGTATTAAATCATTCCTTGGCAAGGCAAGATTACATATTTATCTTTACTGAGAAAACAAAATCCAAGTCTCTCTCACATTGTTCAGTGTATTTCTAGCTGCCAGAGTTTACCCTAGATTATAGTTTATGGGCAATTCCTACAAATAAATTTGACCAAACCCCACCATAGTTATGGCCTCAGGAAGAAAAGGAAAGCAGCAACACTTGGCATTGTGAAAGAAGGTAAGATGCTGAATCTAGCCAGATTTTAATTGATTTGTCTGGAAAATATGATATAGAAATATCAATATTTATTTACATTTATAAATTAAAACTAGATTTATTTGAAGCTAGCCTCATCCTCCAATTTAAAGATAGTTAAACTCATACCAAGAAAAGTAAGTAAATATTTTGCAACAGTCTGCACTTTTCAAATTCACATTAAAGAGCCAAAAAGAGCAGCAGTAAATTGCACTACGGAAGCTGGTGCCATAAATTGCAAATTCTTTCTGATCCCTAAGTTGTGGATCCTGTGAAAATCCCATTTCAGGGATATTTATCATCCTTGCCTCTCATTTATTGGCAAAATTCTGAGGATGCACTGTGTCAACGCTGGACTGCTCGCTCTCCCTTCTGTTGGACCACAGCAGCAAGTGGGGCAAGGTCACAGTGATTAACCAGCTTTCACATCTTCCTCCAGCTTCTACCCCTTATATATGCAACTAGTGTCTCTTCCTTCTGCTTCTCTATTCTTCCTTTCCTAGTTGAAACAGGAGCAACTTTGTTTTGGGAGGTGACAGGAAAGGAGCATTGCCAAGGAAAATCAGGATTTCCACCACCCCCTGACCCCAACAGGGCTAAATTGGAGCAGTCCCATCAGATATTTTTCTACATCTCTCCCAGGCTGAGAGGAAGACAAAACCAGTGCAATGAAGAATAATATTTACAAAGGCACTGCACGGCTTCTTGCAAATTTCTGTAAAATCGGTAAAAGCTTCAGGACAGAAGAGACATTCCCAATGGCAAGAGTCAGATTTTCAACAGCTGATTGGGAAAGACTTGAGTTCCTGTTTCTCCTCACTGTCAATTACCATGTCTATCTGTGATAGACAACTATCACATCAATCTCAGAAATGAAACAGGATTCGAGACCTGGGGTAAATTAAGTCCAACCCAAGTTATAAAGTTAATATAACAGAAGCTATACAGCCCTAGTTTGGACTCAAGCAGGTGCCTAAACAGAAGTTATAGTGCTGCCTGGTACAGAAACAGAGCTGTATTTTAAAAACCCTGTAGGTTTGTCCACACAGACTAACACTTTGTGCAATTAACTTCAGCTCTTGGGTAGTTTTCAACTAACAGACTCAAAAAACTGAGGACTAGATATGGAAAACACGTATGTAAAAACTAATCAGACTGAATTATGGCAGCAAGACACAACAATCACTTCTTCTGGAATATAGATTCAGTTGAAAAACTACTGAAACCTAGAATTTGACACCACAGCATCTACAGCATGGTGTTGAAATTGGTGTGCTATTCTTCTTGTCTGGAAAAGACAAGAACCTATGCTACTATATTAAATTAGACAGAAAGTTTGAAAACTCAATCAAGATCAGGAAATATCAGGCACATGTCAACTGTATTGCCTTAATTCAATACACATGCATGGCTGATTTATTAACTAGTGTTTAAGTGTTTATATAATATATTGTTACTATCTTTAAGAAATGTCCTTAGGGAAATACATTATTTTGGCTGTTTGTTTCCTTTGCAATCTAGACTGAATTTTGGTTGCACTGTGAAACATACTGTTTCCAAAAACTTTTTCCCTGGCTGCCATATCAAATCATTTCTCTATATCATTTAGACGCTTTTTAATAGTCTCCTTAAAGGTTCAGAGCATGACTTTTCTGCTTTCATAGATTACAACACTTCTCGACCCAAACTAGTTCTAGCCAGCCTGAGCATGGTACATTTGAGAGCAGAATATTATTGAATCACATATTCTATAAACACACCATTACTCTCTACAAATACAAGAATAAATAAACAAATAAAGTTTGCTATGCCTGGTTAACTTACCCAACCTAATAGGTTGAAGAAAGGCAGGCAAAAAAGGAAACACATAAATTCCACGTTCTTACGTAGCAGTTGTTCAGTTAGTGTTTATTCACAGTCTTTATGTATTTCTGACCTATTTCAGGCAAAACTCTGTAACTCTAGGTTCGATGCTTACTACTTCTGGCATTTGTCCCAATCACAACAACTATTTTCTATGCATCCATCGCTAGGAGAATTAATTTTCTTCATTTTGTATTTACAAATACAGTTTGTTCTTTGATGTATATCTACCATAACACTGAAAACACCAACTTGAGATGCCAGCCAAAGAATATAACATCATCATCATCCTGTAACTTTATTCTTCCTTAAGAAAAGTTGAGGATTAAAAGCATTGCATGTTTAATACTGCAAATGAAATTAGATTTCTGACCCTAATGATTTGATAATCACAGCTCAAAAGCAGAGAGGTCTTATTCTAGATTTAAAGATGTGGGTCATCCTCTCCAAGGAAAACTCAGTAATTAAAAATAATATTTTTTTTTAAATCGCATTTATTCTCTCCTTAAAGCTATTAAAGTCCAAAATAAAAGTCCATAGAGGCTTAAATGTTTTAAGACAGAAGCCTGAAAAGAAGGTTATTGTCTGCATTTAAGGAAAGATGATTCAAAGAGTACATAAATCTATTGTTTCTAAACAAAATAAAAAAAATACACCAATTGGATAGAAATACGCTAAACACACTAATATGCCAGAAATAGACTGCTCTGGTTCAACAATCACATAAAGAAACAAAAAGATTAGCCATAAAACCAACAAACACATTGGTTGTTAAGTAGGATACTTGAAAAAGTCAAAGTTTTTAAACTTTTCTTTTGCTCGTTAGGCTGACTGACTTGGTGGCTAGCAAAGAGGAAGAGAAAGAGGAATATGTACACTAATATGTATGTATGGGACAAAAAATAATTACACAAACAGTTTACAACAACCAAGGTGCCCATCTACTGTTTCAGTAAATCAAGTCCCGTTCCCGATTTCACAAACAGTATGTAACAAAAAGGTGCCTTCTCCACACTGTCCCAACTGTTATCATCAGTATTTTATCAATATCATTCTGCTGCACAGAAGAAAAAGGAATACATTGTTCTGTACCTGTTCACCGACCTCAGGCAGGAGCCCAAATACATTGCATAGGTAGACTGAAACACCTATTTTTAAAAGTATGTATATAGGACAAAAGTAGCTTTTTCATTAACACTAATAACTGTAATGTAAATATAATTGTAGGAGTTACCTATAGGACATAAACTATAGAGTTGTTTTAAAATACAAAACCCAATATTCTACTCAGGCTGAGTCTGCAACATTTGCAGTGACACAAAGCACAATAAACCACAGGAAAGCCTGGAGTCTTCTGACTTAATGCTTTCAGTACCATTCTAATGCAGATTTTTTTTTTTCTTAAATGAAATATCTTTTCAAGTAACACGACATTGCTTAAGAGTTTGGTAATAGAAAACTGAGATTTTCACCTCAGGGTTACTAAATTCAATATGGCCCAGGTCAATAGTGACTCAAAGTCATCACCATTTGATAAGAGTTTGGAGCTCAGGTTAAAATGTATTACGAGCTTAGACTAGCCCCTAGTGAATAGCTTCATAACTGACACTAACAGGTATGGTTGCTGGCAGTCTCAATATAGAGCCTTAAATTCAATGGGCACACAGAGTGATTTACTTTCTCAATCTACAGCAATCTCGGGGTGAGGGTCGCGGCACACTAGCAGGAGACCATGAGGAAGCTCGGACTGGTAGTTGCTTACTCATACCTGTCCCAGGAACAAAAGAGCTTTAGAATACAGACACAGTTTTCAGATACCATATTTGTTTCACTGCTTAGAAAAAGAAAATTGTGTTATTTCAAAACTAGATGACCTCAGGTAGCACACTAAAACAGAATAATCCTTCCCCTCAAAGACCAATTTATTAAAACATCTGGTTTACACAGCACCTTAATCCTGCTAAGATACAAACTGCTTGCTTAAGGAATCAACATTTTTTAAAAGCCTGGAAACTGTACTCAGGTAATCCGTCACATGATGTCTGATTAGAACAAGCCCCATATTATTTGCTACTAAAGAAAAAGTATACTCAGATTTCAAAGCAGCACAGATGTGGGAAGATCCAAGGCAGAAGAGAGCAGGTGGCAGGCTAGCTGGCAATTATGAAACGTGCAAGATTATAAAATGACTAAGATTTCATTGTCAAAACTATACTTTTTAAACTGACAGAATAATAATTTAGCATTTGTATAGCATTTTGCCTTTTAATGTTATAAAGCAGAGACCTCCTTGTACCTTTAAAGTTATTTTATATCGTTGTTCCACGGCCAGCTTTCAAATAAAACCTTCATGATTAAAAAGCTTGCTTGGTTATCAACATCCTATATACAAAACACAGTGCTTTGATGACCCAGGCTGAGAAAGATAAAAACACAAACTGTATTTTAACCAGAAAAGAGTTCAATACAAGATGACCACAGCCTACAGTTCAACAGTTAGAAAAAATTGTAACTATTGTTTCCAGCATCTGCTAATAAATTGTGTAAAAAAAATGCTTATGTATACTTTTGTTTCATGGTATTTTTAATGATCCTAATTTGAAGGTAAAAAGCAAAGTCTGGTAAATGCAGGAGATCCACACTACCTAAGCAACCCAAGCTCTGTGCACAAAAATAGTTTTTACTCCTCCTGCTTTAGTAAAATCAAGCCAGGTGCTCCTGCAATATCAAAACCACTCAAATGCCAAGAAGTGCTGCAGGATAACATGAAAAACAAAAATAATGAGAAACATCATTTTCTATCCATACATCTGGTCCAGCTGGAAAGGATCAGGCACTGTCTTTCTCCACCTTTATCTCCCTTTTACAGAGCAAGCAAATATCAAAAGGTCAAAAGTATTCACCCATCATCGAGGTAGAACCTGGAACTCTATCTTCAGAGACAAATGAGTCAAATAATGATATGGAATGAAGAGGAGATTCCAAATGGGAGAAGATGAGGAACCTGGAAACCAAAAGGAATTATAATCCTGGTGCCATTGAAGACAATGATAAATCTCCCATTGATTTCTCAAGGGCCAAGATTTTGGTGCAACAACAACATTATTCACATAAACAATGAACTCTCATGAAAACAACGTGTGCTACAAATCATGTAAAATCAAATCAGAACAAAGAATATGAGAGAAATCCCACTGGGAGAGAAATTACTTGGCAATGATTCATCAATAGAATGATTCCAGAAATGGTAAATACATACATTCTTGCATGAATATTCGCAGAAAGGACAGAACAAGATCAGATGTAACAAAACACATCCTCTAATAAGTTGCTCTTTTTTCTTCCAGCTCCACATAATAGTTTGCCCAACAGGAAAGCAAAGGGTTAAATGGCTACAAAGTAATGCAATAGTGGCTTGACAACATATGCAGGCCACAAAATAATGCAACCTAGAAGGAAGCCCATGGTAACATTTCCTCTAAATTTCCCTTAATTCCTAACAAGCATATACAGAATACATTTTCCAGTCAATTTTTGGTGATAAAGAAAAAAAAAATCAGAAGCTCAAGCTAAGTAAATTAAGCTACTTATCTCCTCTTAACAACCTGAAAGCAGATCTAATCTGGGAGTACAAACATTCAGTGACAAAACAAAAAAAGTTTTTAAAATACATTTTTTCAGTACTTGCTTTGAAGAGCTTTGTTATCAGCATGAGAATGAGATTTACTAATTCCTATCAGGTTTGTAGTCATATGCAGTTTGCATGAATAGTGTAAACAGTGCTATATGAATATGTAATTTAGTGCTAGGTAAGTATACAGTTTCCTATATAGGAAGAAAAACCCTGAAGAATCTCATTACTTCATTTCCATGCTCTCAAATACAACTGAGTCTGCTCAAACAAATTTCACCAGAAGAGTTTAGGATCAGGATAGATGGCCAAAGAAAGGTTTCATAAATGGTCTAAGTAACATGGTCTAGTTATGTGGCTCCCCCTACATGTGTTCCCAAATCTGAATTTAAACACCTTGGCTGCAAACTAAATTTAATATTTCTTTCTCTCTGAATTTATGAAAAGTAACATGTAATGATAAACGATTTTACCTAAAACAGCCCAGAATGGACTGGAAAGATGATGCATCCAGTCATTCCCCCAACAGCTTCCCTCTTCTGGTCTAAAACTCCATCTATTTAACCTTTCCTCATAAATATGATTTTCTAAATTTCTTTTTATTGCTAATCTAGTCTTTCTGTTAATTTTTCTTTCTTTCTGAAGAATGCAAAACTGTACAAAAAGTCCTAAAGGTGGATGAATCACTGATGCAGAGAAATGCAGAAAAATTGTCTCAGTTCTGTAATCCTGAGTATTATCTGACTATCTACCAATAGCTCACTTTCTTCTAATATTCAGTTCTAAGTAGAAAGTAACAACATGGCAAGACAAGCCCCTTATGGACATAAACTTAGTATGTTCTCCGGCTAAGACAGAAGAATAACTTTACTATGCTACACGTTTTCAGCCAGCTATATAACCTCATTAAAACAAACAAAAAAAACACACAAAAAACCCCAAAAACAAACAAACAAACAAACCAGAAAACACTACTTTCTACATTCCTTGGTAGGTCATTTTAGCTTGCCTAAAAGGGAAGCTGTTTTCTTCTCTATAGCCTGTTCCTTATCTACTTCAATATTTAAACCCTATGGAAACAATAATCAACAGTGCATTAAGAGCTTCTTGAATATCATATTCAGACACTGGAGAGAAAAAACCCAAATGTTTCTAAGTAACTATCAATAAAAATTAGTAGATCAATCCAACACACACATTGGTACTCCAAAATGCATTTTATATTATTTTCCATTTATCATTACATTGCTGCTATTTCATTTTGAACTGACAGTTAGATCACTTAATAGGGTGACAGTTGCATGTATTTTTTTCCTTCTTAAAAAGGACAATGTCTGCTCTACACTAGATATACCGCTCTACTAGGACTAGCCTACAAAGTCTTCTGAATTTGAGATTAAAACTTTACCTTCCCATTAGAGATGGCAATTCTCATTTCCAAGCAATTTTCGTAAGCCTTTACTTTCAAGATCATCTTCAATAAACACTGAAGTAAATTACTCATTTTATTACAAAGCTATTGCCAGATCATGATTAATCTTAACTCCGACCTGCCCAATTCCTCTTGACCCATTTCTTTACATCAACATTTATCTTTTTCTTCTATTCGGTTACAATATCCAACAGCTTAACTTTTGTCAAGTTGCACTCTATTCCTATACCTCCTGACTTATCAGACATATTGAAAAGATCAGCAACAACTTATGCCTTTCTAGGCTATCAAACAAAAGTGGTTTGTTTGGTTTTTTTTGAAGCCCAGGACACTGGCCTGTGAAACCACCAATATTAGATCTATCAAACCCTTGACAGAAACACAAATATCCTTTTTGCTTTAAAAATACAGAATTCCATTTATTATCAATAATTAGTAATACTTGTTTTATGAAGAAAATTGCCATTTTGTTTTTCTGCAGTGCCAAAGCCACACTCTTGCTCTACAAATAAAATGCAGAGTTCTTATGTAAGTTTAATGAAACAATGGTGAGTCAGATAATGGCTTCTCCATGTTGGCAAATCTACTTTACAGAGCTATTTACTCTATGATAATGTTACTTCCTAGATAAGTATGTCAGAAAAATATCCAGATTCCTGTCGCAGATGAAACAATAAAAATCTGAATTTTTCTTTTATACAGCTTTGATGCATCTAAATTCATAACCTTAGATTTCCTTATTCACTCTTCCAAAGAGTGCAAGTGTACTCTTCCAAACTGGAAGAGACATTACTGAACAGCTTACAGGACTGTAGTGCATGAGCCATTAAACCAGCCTCCAAAAAAAACCCCAACCAACCAAACACAAACCTAAGCATTCAAATATCATTACATATTAAAAAAAAATAAATTATGGAATCACAGGGACTGACTTCAACCTAACAACTGAACATAATCTAAATTTTTATCAAACTGGCACTCCGCATGGTACAGTACTTGCAAAACACTAGTCTATGGATTACAGGCACCTCCTAAAGTACAAATGTCAACAGTGCAAAGCAGCTAATGAACAATATTAAACGAATTGTAATCATCTACACTCAGGATACCAACATCAGGGAGAGCAACACCACTTCCTTATTTCTGAATGGATGACATAGCAACACACTACTTTATCAAGCTACTTTGATCTTACCACATGGATAACTGCTCTCAAGCCTGGTTGGCTGTTCATAGTCTGTATCCCTGAGCTATCATGAAAGAACAAAAAAAAAACCCACAACTAACAAGCTTTCTCATGAGTGAAGCATGACAAACCCAGCAAAAAGTCTGATGGCAAAATGATTTATGAAAGAGTAACTTTTCCATAAGACAAGCAGAACAGAGGTGAACGTTACACACCAGTTTATTGCACGTCCATGTAAGAAGCTGAAGAGGAAGGCAGAAGAGAGATGCCGTCCCAGTTCACATCTATTATGTGTAGTGGGGGAAAATACATCTTGCTAAAATGGAAAATGTGTCAAGTGACAGTTAGGAACAATTCACTTGTGGTAAAACCATTTTCCCCAGTGAGCTTATTACAAATCATATGACACAGACATTCTCATATTGGCACAATGGCTCCTACAAGCTGCTAGAGCTGGTAACATATATTCTCCATTTCTTTGTACGGTTTAGGAATCTGTTTCTCTCCACTACTGTATTAAATGTCAGTGTTGCATTGTGGTAATATATTAGCTGTCAAGGAGAGGAAGCACACCTCATCACAGTTTGTTCAGGTCAAACACTTTACCCACACAGTATACCTGCAAATTGCCTGCTTGTTCCTAAAATGTTAAGCGCATTTGCAACAGAATATAATTCAAAAAATAAACTCATTAATCAAAGTGATGAGATGCAATACTGAACCTCTGGGCGTAAGCGTAGAGAATCAAGTTACTTATCTTTTAATAACAGTTCTTTGTGCATTTTAACTTCTGTGACCCGTGTTTCTGAAAGGAGGTACCTACAACTTGTTCTCTCAGCAGTCTCTGAAGACACAACTTCTATATACTCTGCGTAGGAGGTGCAAAATTATAGATGGAATAGGCCCTGTCTTATTCAATTCCTTTGCACAGAAATCCAAAGAAAGACTCAATTTCCATCAGAGGGGAGGGTGAATTTGGGGATCCAGATAGTCAAGCATGCAACCAGCCCAAGCTACTGCAAACAAACATACATCTTTTCTCCTTTAATCGTTTGCCCGCAAAGTTGGTTCACAGAGATGTAACTGGCAGGAATCCAATCCACAGGCACTTCTTGAATTAAGGTAAACAAAGCAATGATTGTACATATGCTCTTAACTCCCAGGCAACTCATCTATAGAATTAAGGACCTGAGCTCTTACTTTCTCTATGTGCATGAAAATATGCTCTAGTGTTTTAGAATTCAGAGTGTCAATCCCTTACAGAGAAGTCAAAAGCTAAGCATATTTGCGAAATGGATTTGTTACAGAAATATAAAAGTAAACATAATGCAGATGTACTAAATAATATAGAAAGACAAAAGTAACAGCAAGAAAAAACTGACAACTGGAAAGTCATGAATCTTAAGAATCCAACAGTGGTAGACAATTAAACAAGTTACGCAAAGTTCAAATTATTTCAGTAAAAAGACTAGGTCTGACTAAAAATGAGAGGCAGTATTTTTCACAGGCTTGAAAACAACTAAGGAGTAAGCAAATCTGCAGCATGGAGGAATCAGACTTATTCCTTTCACTATTTTTATGCTGAAGTCAAGAAACACACAATTCTTCTCATCTCAGTCTTCCAAGCAAGGAATATTTTCAAGTCAGGAGACCAATTTAAAACATTTCTTCTGTCACCTATGTATCTCAGTTCTAAGATGAAAACTATACATTTTCAAGCCAGCATGTTTTAATAAAATTTACCAGAAGACAATTACACGAACTGCCACTAAGAACCTTTACCCCTAAGTAGAAAGAACCTTAACAATAAGTCTAAAAAAAATTGTTAGGACTTTTCCATAAGTCAGATGAAACGCACAAAGTACGTAAGTAGTTCCATAATCAAAAGATACTACACCTGGATAATAAGGAGCAAAGATTTCTCTTTTTTTTTCCTTTTTTTTTTTTTAGAGAAGGATCTATTCTTGCAAGCAAAATATTATTACCTGCAATTAAAAGAACCAAGCCTCATATAACTTGTCAGCATTATGTTCTACTAATTTCTAGTGAACAAGAATAGTATTTATGTTAGAAATGAGAGAGCTTTCATATATTTTAATCAATGACATCCTATTATAACAACATTTTCAGTATCATTACACAAATTACACTGAACATCAACATAATCTTTCCATTATATCTCTGCCCGACAATTAATACTTCTGTAGACTTCAATGGTATATGAATATTGTGGTGGTATACATACAATATCCTTTTTTTTTTTTTTTTTTTTAAGATGCAAGCAAATGAATCAACATTTAAAATATATAGCAACATGAAAGATTTGGAATTTACCTTCTTTTTTTGTGTTCTGTTCCTGCCTCCCAACCAATCATCCATCTGTTCCTCAATCTCTTCAATTGAAGCTCCATGATCATACGATGGTATATATGCGCTTGACTCCAGAACCGTGTATACAGGGAATTCTGATTTTGGTTTCTTGATTTTAGGCTTCTTCTCCTCTATACAAAAGTAAAAAATAAGAAGAAAAAGTAATGGCACTAATACTGCAGAGAAGTATAAATCAAAAGCAGGCTTAGCTCCTCAACTCTTAATGCTATATTAAAATTTCCACTGAGGAAGGGGCTTCAATTTCTTTGTTAAAAAGAGAATTCAGAGTTTTGCATAATAATTTTATTTTTATGAAAAGTAAATAGCAATAAACCCACTTAGCCCCTCTGCTAGCTCAATTATGCCTTAAAGGGCCAAATGAGGAGCCCCTCAAAATCAGTTAGCTCTTGTTACTGCTACACCACCTGGCAATTAAGATTAGTACAGGCAAAAGCATAGGGAACTGTTAAGAGATTCCAAAAGTCCAGCTGGCTTCAAAGAAAATAGCAAAGGTAGAAAGGTGAGTTTTAGACAATTTTGTGTTAATCTATGGTCAGTTGTGCTGTGTAAAACCTTTCGAGTCAATAGATAGCTTCTCTGTTCTCAGATTTATGTAACTACAAATAGCTCTGTTCTAGAACTTAGACATTTAGGAAAATTTAAATGTTGGGCCTCATTTCTCAACTGATCAGTTTCCTGGTCTCTCTGTCCTTCAAATGGTATTAAATGGGAGCAGCAAACTTACAGGACACAAAGGAGGGAAAACAACCACCTAAACCCCAGTAAATGAAAACATATCTGCTAGATAAGATGACCTCAAAAGAAAGATTTAAGATTGATCAAACGTTGCCAGAACTTTAGGAGAGACAAGAGGATAAGGATCAGGAAAAGAAGCTTGAACACTCAGAAAGCATCCAGAAAGCTTAGGTATGCCAAGTGGGACTAATTATTTTTTTTCTCCTCGCTGTTTTAAAAATATGCTGTATTTACAATAACTGGATGCTCCTAAGGATGCTACTAAACCAAAAGAGCTCATCTAATGGTTGGCTGCAGCCAAAAGAGGAAAGTTCTACTCTCCCTGAACCTTTCCACTCTCCACTGTATGCTTATGCTCCTCTCTCTTCTATTTGTGCTTCGACAGTCATCCAACCACTTGGCAAACCAATTCAATTCACTTATCTTATAGAAAATTACTCCTTTACACTCCAACAAAAATTTAAAAATCTAAGTCATTTAAAGGTAACGGGCAAGGAAAAGGAGAACCAGACTTCTCAGCAGCAGTGGGCCATTAGATCAGATTATCTGCCTTTGCAACCATTCCTTAATACTTTTCTGAGCACCAGAGGAGAAATGCCTGTTTTTCAAGAAAACCTTCTTAAAAAGTTTCCTAAAGAGGACAGACGGACTGTTCTGTACAGACTCTGATGCACAAGTTTCCTAACAGTATATGTGCAGGAACAGCACAGTGAAGAGATTCCACAGACTTGACAAACTCCTAGGAACTGAATATTTAAGAAAACAATAAATGGACAGAGAACTGTTTCACAGCACCTTTCAGAAGTCCAAAAACAACAGGAAATTCATACAGATCTTGAAAGTTAACAGAATGAGTAGCTATCTTCTAAACTTGTAAAGATACGTTGTTGAGAGACCTGTTTGTGAAAAATCTCTAACTTTGCTTGTAATTGTCAAATTCCTCTCAATAAATAACATAAATAGCAAAATAAATAAAACAGTAAGCAAAAACTTGTATTTGGAATTTTTTTAGCATCCTTCTATAGTATGCATAGTAATTATAATGAAATCACATGCACTTCCCAAAAAGAAAACTAAAAGAAAGCCCCAAAATGTTAACCAGCATTCCTCTCATTGTTCGCGCAAAATTCTTTTTGTCTATTTCAAAATGTAATTTTTATAATCAAATCAGATGCATTAACCATTATCTCATTTTTCTTCAAAGTTGGCATATTTAATAGCTTCTGGAGTCAGAGTTAAGATTTGCAAGGATAAGTAACAATGGCTTCACCAGCTCTTTACTGCAAACAAATACACTGGCAAAAATATTCTAGGAAGTTACCCTAAACAACAATTTCCACAAGTGTATTTCAACCCTGGAAAATAATCAAGCACACTGCATGCGTTCACTTGGAATTACTTAACAGTGGAGACACCCCAAGACAATTGGGTTCAATTGTGTCTTGCACCCCATCAGCTACTGTTGGCTAATTTTCCCTCTCAAAATATGCAAATTGTTAAAGCATCTAACATTTAAAAATGACGAGTCTAGCCTGAAAATAGGTCATCTAGGCTTTTTCTGTAGTTTTAGAAGTAATTCTGTAACAGTATTTCCAGAAAAGACTGCACCCCACTTTAAAATGAGGTATCAAAGACAGTATCTAGGCTTTCTTCAGGCAGTTATGTGACAGAGGAAGACCTAACATAGAAAAGACACACTGCTGTTTGCTGACTATCAAAGGAATGAGAAATCCCACCTAGAGAAGATGGCTGTACAACCTCAAACAAGCACTCAACCACGATTCAAAAACTTGTCTCTACTGTCTCCCGTGCATATACAAAAAGATGAAGGAGTTCAGCATATCCATTACATATCACAATGGCTGTCATATTGAATTAAAAAAAAATAAAATAGAATTGAAGTTACAGCACTTTTGACATAGGGTTCCCAATAACCCATTGAGAACAGTTTGACCTCAGAGTTTTTGAAAGCCACTTTTTGGAATAGGAAAGCACATAAAAGTGGTTTAATGATAATACCATCAAGGATTTTAGATTGGGGAAGCTCAGAAGTTATGTTTGGAGGTAATGATTCACACTATGAAGCCTCAACTGAAAGGCAGCACTGTTGTTCTTTCAGGTGAAGACTGAAGAAAGCAAAACAGATCACTGAAACTATTTCACCCAAAGAACAGAAATCCACAGCAGATACCTAGGAAGAAAACGAAAATATAACATGAAAGAGAGAGGTTATCAGCAATTCAACTGGCAGCCCAAAAGACATTTCCGACCTGACCTGGTGCTTTCCCCTGGAGAGAATAAGGATCAGGTTTTCCAAATAGTAGATGATGCCTAGACAGCTGAATCCTACATCTGCTCAGGCTTGACAGACAGCCAGGAAGCTGGTGCTGCTGCCACCACCACAGCCTAAAGTGAGGATGTTTGATGGTGCTGCCAGTAGCAACAACTGCAGCTGTGATTCAGAGTTTTGAAACACAAGTGTTCCCTTAATACTTAGTGTCATCTTCAAACAGTGCTGGGTTTACAGTATGTGGCCATCTACTATAACAGAACAGGCTTTTAAAACTCATTTTTCTCCTCCAGTGTCAAATACTGTTCTAATATTGTTGTGCATAAACCTAACTGAAATGCAGGAAAAACATAAAGAAAAAGATTTCAGAGGTTCCTCCCAGTTTTGTGACAGCCTACTCACTGTCCACTGGAAACCCAATCAGACCACCATGCCCTGTGTGGGCACCAATATCCATCAGACCTTAACTATGACCAGAGTTACCGGTGCTCATACAACTACATGCAGTGGAGAGAAAGAGTCTTGGTAAAACCAGGGCCTGACTTCAACCTCAATAGGGTAAATGAATAGCTTACTCTCCCTACTATTTCCTGGGAACATTATGTATTCTAATTGCCAAAGTACAGTGTAGTAACTTTTCTAGTTTATTAAACAGAATAAAAAGAACAGGCAACAGCAGAAAGTAAATAGACAATCCAAGATTGTAAGCACTATAGCAATTGTTTGATTATCTACCACTCCAATGTAAAATGATCAGTATTTTTACATGATCTGTGAATTTTACAGAGTTCTAGTCCTTCTGTAATAGGAGAAATTTTGTTTTATCATTTGCTGAATTCATACTCCAAGGATACTAATTTTCTATGAGCATTTTCCACCTTTAGAACTATCAAGTTCTTTGCCAGAAGACGAAATTTGACTGTGTATCTAACAACTTAGAGTTAAAAAGAGAAATGTAATTTGTCCCCTGTGTTTGAACAGCATATAAATATACCCATCACTGGGATGCCTAGACTTTAACAGATAGCAATTAGCTAACTCTCTTAAAGCACGGCACTTTATGTTTTCTAAAGGCCTCCAATATCATTCCTGTCGTACTGGCTATACATTTTACTAGTTTATGGTGCCATGATCCGGGTTTTGAAGTTTGATTAATTACTTGCACATAATCAGATACTTTGACCTTCCTCGTTAGTCCTTCCACCTTGTTACTACATTAATTTTATCAGTGGCAGAATTAATAGTATCTGGTTAATGGTCATTTGCTTTAAGATATATCAGCTGTCATTTTTAGAATATAAGGAATCAGTTAGCAATTTGGATCGAGTGCCATGTAACAAAACAGTGGTGCTTTTTCCATAGTAAGTATCAAAGGTCCATATTTAAAAGTTTTCAGAAAAGTATACACTGATTTTACCTGATAGTTGATGTAAATGTAAAGAATTCAGAGATACTTTTTTTCCACAGAAAAAATGACCACTTCATATAGAAAGAAACAGAACAAAAAACCAGTGCTGAACTTGTGCAAAGAAAGTATGACACATCAAGCTCCCTCTCTCTGCAAGGTTTCTAAGCTTTAAGCATGAACAAGAATTCACAGAAAATATAGTCAAAAAAGACAGTAATGTCTTGAAAATCATAGAAAGTAAAGGGACAGGCTGATTGCTACCTCATGCATTGATAAGCAAGAAATATGACCACATACAGAGGTAGACAGCAAACACCTTTTTGGAAAGTCAGTAAGATACTGCACTGAGATCTCCTTTTCTTTCAACATTGTTCACTTACCTATGTAACTAAGAAAGACAACCAAAGCATTTACAGCATTAAAATTTGTTTAAAACATGACAGAGAAAAATTCACTTGCATGTACAGCAATACAGTCAGATAGAATACAATAGAGCCAAAAGTCTGGAAAAAATTGTAATAAGGATATGACAGTCTATTGAAAAAAATGAGCAAACTTTATTCAGTATCATTGCAAATATGGGGCTAAGACTCATATGTTTAAGAAAATATACATTTCTGTACTCATAATAAAGACAATTGGATTATGTGAATGCATCATGAGTTAGAGACAGATATATATATATTCGCTGTACTGAGATCTAGAAGCTAGTTCATTTTTGAGTAATCTGACTAAAAACATGTTAGTTTCATTCACAGTGATGAATGTATCCTCAATTACAAAAAAATTCTCGCAAGCTGTAGGTTTTGATGTCTTTCATCTTTTTCTTTGAGTATGTACCATTCCCAAAACTTCCAATTCCCCCAAAATACCCCATTGTCATAATATGAAAGGGTTAGAAATAAACTTCCAATGTTTGAGAGCTAATTTGCCTTCCAAAAAACATATAATGAAACACACGTGCCTCTTTCAAATGAGCCTCATACCACTGTATGTTAGTGGAATATCATCCATAAAATCTGAAGCAAGTTTTGTAGGGAGAGGCATCATATAGCCTAGTTGAAACAACTGGAAAAATCACATGAGCTTGCAAGTTCAGAATCCTTTCAGGAGGCCTGCCAAAACAATCTGTGAAATGGATGATACTTAGTTTGCCATAATTAGGCTTCAGAGGTAACAATTAAGTGATCAGAACATTCACACCCACACCAACCAAAAAAAGCATGCATTATGTGAATTAATTTTCTCTGAACCTGCCTGTCAGCAAATCATTACTGAGCAGGCATGTGAACACTGCATTTTGGCAGGGATTAATACTAAACATAATTATTCAAGATATTTGTCAATTATTTGGAAGTAAATGTAAAGTCACCTTCAGTATAGCACGAGAGTACATAAATTTGGTCAAAATTATTTACAGCAAAGAGGAAAGTACAGGAAGAAGTAGGAACATGGACTGGCTGCTAGTCTGGGACCAATTAAATCAAAAGCATTTTTGAAAATTACATAGTTAAGTGCAGATATGGCATAAGGTCCTTATAAGGAACTGTGTGCAAGGAACCTTTGATCTAAGAGCTTGTAGTTATGGTGGACAAGCCATCTGAAATGAGCTATTGGAGTAAAGGGAACTGAGGTAATCTGTGATTCTGTAAACAGAACAGTAGTAATAGCAGAAACCTGATTTTATAATCAGAAGATGACAAATGTTAGAACACTGGATACAAACCCGGGGTCCAGTATTTACAGCTACGTTGGAAAACTAAATAGAGTACAGAAAGTCCATAGAAATTAAGGGCTAAAGAAATGCTTTACATAAAGAAAACCTGCAGATAAATAAACCAACTTTTTTTAAGCACAGAAAAATCCTAGTAATGAACAACTGAAAGCTAAAGCTAGAGAAATCCACACTGAAATTAAGATATAACTATATAACAGTAAAATTAATTGTCTGAACAAACCATGAAGAATGGAAGGCATCTCAAGGTTTTCTGATCAATACTATATCTTGCACAACAAGATGCTAAAAGCTGAAGTGCCTCACTGGTACAAGTCAAACAAGACAAGTCATGAGAATCAGTATTTTTCACTGATTTTTGCCTGTAAGGGTCTGAAATAAACACATTATAGTAAACCATCTAGTGATGTCTTCTATCCCTAAGTTTCATGAAACAATATAAAAAGCTACCCAAGCAACATACTGTATTCCAAGCTGTCTGGAAAGGGAGAACCACCAAGCCTAACCAAACTTGATCAAATGTATTAAAGGTTTCACTACAGCTCTGGATGTTCACAGCAGGCACTCAGGTAAGACATGTCTTATTATAAAGTCCTATACAGAGATACAAATACCACTATAGATGCCATTATAAAGCCTCAATACAGAAAGAAGTCTAATCATGCAGCCATAGGGCTAGTAACTTTGTATTTCAGTTAAAGCTTGAATGATGAGAGTAAGGGGAAAAAACCAAAACACTAAGTACTACTCAACATGATTTATAACTAGAAACAAAATAGTTTCTTGCCATGGATTGGTCCAGATGCCTTGTACATCAGGGCAAGAATTCTGGATTTACAATGCAAATATGTTTGGTAACTGGGATGACAGTGAAGAGTTCACCTTCAGTATCCGGCAGGTGCTATTTCTTTAAAAAGGTATATTTTAAAAATAAATTTAAGTCTTCATATTGAAGGTCAGGGAAAACAAATGTAAGAAGAACAGAAAGTAAGAGAACTATCACGGCTAAGTATAAAGAAAGAAAAAGAGATGTGTTTCTCCCCAAAATAGACGTCGTTGAAAGAAGTGCTCCATGCAAGAAGAGGGCCAGTAGAGCTGCTAGAATTTGTCTTGGTAACTACTCAAACCTTGCAATTTAAGTTTAAAAACTGGCAGAGTCATCTGTCCTGACAATGTATGGCTATGTGTTCTCAGTTTAATAACTACTCAGTTCAGTTAATACATACTCTATTCTACATCCCATGACTATGAAGAGCAGGGTTATCAATTGTTACAGAATCATTCCCTGATGCAAGGATTATACACGTGTGACACTACAGGAGAGGGAGAAGTTAAAAGAAAGTTTATTAATTAAAGCACTTTCATTTTAAAATCAATTTTGTGTTCTGGTATCTAAATGTGAAAAAGGACATCAGAAAATGTAGGGCAAACCATTTATATTTTTGTACATAAAGCACCCAGTTATCTGTAATTCCATACAAAACCACATTTCCTAGAAACATACGGTCTGTATTGTAAGTTGCTGTATTTTTTTAAGGTAACGTTGTAAAGTTGTCATATTTTACTCAGGTAGTAGTGACAGCTTTGAATGGATTAAGAAGTGATAAGAAACACTGCAAAAGTGCCAGAAAAATAAATCAAAATTGTGCATAATATTGACTTATGAAGAAATTACTTTTTCACACTCCTCACCAAATACAGCACTTTAATGACATCTCAATACTGTCCTCTCTTTTCTACTTTGCAAATTATATTTTCCTCCTCCTGTACCCTTCTCTGGTTTTAGTTCAAGCTGCCTACAGAATACCACTTTTTTTAAAGCAGATAGACATGGGGGTAAACTAGCAATTAGGTCATGAAAAAACAAGCACTGTAAAACAGCTATTGCTGATCTGCATGAGATACATTTATGCAATTGGATAGATGGAACTGTTATTATGAACTCACATTCCACAGATGGTCTCTAAAATTAAGAAGAATGGGGCAAACAAAATCCACATTTGGTGATTTACAACCTTTCTATGCTAATTGTGCAGTGACAACGCAGAACAATATAATGAAATAAGCAAATTTAACAGATGCTTTGCATGCAAGCTTCAGTAAAAAAATTATATAACTACTTTTTTGCCTACAGTAACATAGACACATCTCTTGTTCTTCTCTTGGCAGTCTTATTTCTTTTTAAGAAAGGGTAACTGACTGCTTATTCTGCTGCCCAGCAATAGCACTGCTATGGCTGATCAAATTAATTCCGTGCCTAATTTCAAACTCTGCTAATTGCAAGTGGTAAGTCTGAATCCTTCCTCTTGGTCCCTGCCAGCAAGCCCACCAAAGGAGGGCAGGATGCCAACCAGCAAGACTGGTGAGGACTGGCCCCTGCTCACAGGAGTGACACTGGGTCACCTGACAGACCTGGAGGTCACAGGCAACGTCACACCCAGCAGCATAACAGGGGACAGGGAGGTGCTTCTGTGAGAGGTCAGGGTGACCAGGACACGAAAGTGCAAACTCACACCTCTCACGTGCGGTCACTGCTGCTGGAGGTAACAAAAAGTGTTGACTCTCACATGGCACCTGGCAGAGGAGAAATACTGAAAAGTTCACAGGTGGTCTTTCAGTGAAAGACAGGAATGTGCACACTACAATTTTAATGGCTTTACACTTTCACTTGTTTTCAAAAACTAGTCCTTTTAAAACAGTAGGTCACAGATTTCAATGAAGAATGTATGCCAGCTATTTTGAACAATGGCAATACATTACTATCTGACAATTTAACAAGTTTTTAATAACCTGAGACAAGACCCTTTTCAAGGGCCCATTTTGTGGTACGTATCTCAAGCATAATGGCAGCCTTCCCTAACAAGCATTAAATGCATTATTTTGCTAGATTTGGCCTGGGTCCATGATGCTCACTGAGGTGCTGAATGTTATCCATTTTCTCAAAATAGATTCAGCTACAGATAAGTTGGGAATTATCACTGAAACTGGATCTCTCTGCTGATTTTCCAAAATTAAGCTATTTTGTAAATATAAATAATGCAGCTGTATTTTAAGTGCCTAAAGGCTTATGCATACTCAAAGCTAGTAAATTATTACAGGGCACTCAATGCACTTGTCAGAATAAAGGAACTTAAAAGCATGCACTTAAGTACAGTAAATAAAGCAAGCATGCACATATAAAGAGAGACAAAAAAACTTTTAAAGTTGGCTTAAGAAGACAGTAGGTTTAATCATTGTCAAAAGCAAATAACTGAAAGAAAAAAAAGGAAAAGTCACCTATAATTATCCTGAGTACTTTATTAAGGGAAATGCTAATTGACTTCTTTGGTCTTTTATAAGAGTGTAAAGACTTTAAAGCATTAAATTCATGCTGTTGTTGAAATAATCTCCAAAGTCTGCATCCATGCTTTTGGAAATTCAAATTAAGTTCAGTTCCTATCACAAAAATCAACTCAATATGCACAAAAGAATTATTAAACACATTATTTAAAAAAAAAATATTTACAGACAAAAAGAATACAAGAATGCTCAAAATGCAAGAGGTCACTTCTGAAAATGTATGCTTCGAGTTCTATACATTTGCGATTTCCCGCTCCCATAGAGCAACATTTCTAGCAAAGTACACTTTTGTTGCTATGACATAACTATCACCTGAGTTTTATGCTTCTATAGGACCAAACCAGCAGCCTACTGCAAAACTAGTCACAAAATCAAAAGCTTATTTAAATTTAACAGCAGTATAGAAATACATAAAGCTTGTATTTGGAAGATTATAGAAATGTTTGTTCATATACATCCTGTGTAGTAGGTATATCATATTACATCTTTGTTTATTAAGACAGTGGTAAAAACTCACTCTGAAGTGTTTCAAGTTCAGCCTTAGCCAGGGCATCTTCTCTCGCCTTCATTTTTGTTTCTTTATATTCTACATATAATTGTCTGGCATCCTTTAAGAAAATGTTGCAATGGCATTAGCATCCTTATACAAACAAGTTATTGCAATGGCTCTGTTTTAAGTTCTCAATTAACCTTGCAAAAAAATTTAAGATACATTTGTTTCTTTGAGTTACAACAATTTTCAGTATAGAAAGTATTTGTTTAGAATGTAGAACTTTTGCGTAATAAAGGTTGAAATGTAATAGCGTTGGTATTACAGATTATGATGCTCACTGACAACCTGAAAAGTAAAATGGTTAGAAAAACATTTCTGATCACTACCTACAGCTTTGTAAAAGGTCATGTACCCACTTTGCTCACATCAGCAATCCGGAAGTTCAAGGAAGAAAGAAAAGTCTTTAATTAGAGTAGTGTGTGCAGAGACAAACAAAGAAAATTGCTAGGCAGCAGTCGTTTTAGTGTGAACTCATTATGGTAACACCGACTGCATGCTCCAAAATCCAACTTGTTCCCTTTTTTTTTTATTTAAACCAACTTCTACATTGCCATTAAAGTGTTGAAAATATATATTAAGTTTTTTCTCCAAGGATTAGATCAGATTCTAATCTGAAATCCATTTGGCAAATTTACACATAAGACCAGAAGTTCTGTCACAAATCTCACAATAAGGTACACATTTCCAAAATCTGATTAATTAGTAATTATAGATTTGCACTGAAAGTTTTCCATTATGAACAACCAGACTGCTGAAGTAAGAGGTATGGGAGAGTTTTCTTACTCTCACATACCAGTTTAAGAGATTTCTATACTGATTCAAAAACAATGAAGATACAATAGAAATGCTGAAATAGACAAACTACTATTTATCATTTCCAAGCATGCAGAACATTGATTGTATTAAATAAAAAGTAATTATCATATTAGATAAAGCTAATGATAGTTCTCTATAGCCAAAAATAATTTCATTCTTCGTTATTACACTAACAGTCCCACTTTTTACATACAAAGGATGATTCAAATTTCAATGTAGAATGTATTGTAAAACATCAGCAAGTACTTTTATAATTTCAAGTATAATCTCATAAATTTGAACAAAACCTGGTCTCATTAAAAATGAAATAAGACATCTTAATAAATTTTGAAAAGAAAAAAGTTAACCAGTCATTATTGCTGCCTCTAATGGTAGAAGTCATCCAAAAACACTGCTCCCTGCAAAGATAGTACGATACAACAGTTGTTCTTTGTGTTATGCAGGCATCTACCCCTTCAAAGATACTTGAGGAAAGTGGTAAAACACAGGTCAGAATCATGATCCCGCTCTGAGCAGAACTCTGTAATGCTTTGGAGACATCTCACCGATACAAGTCAGTGCGCCTGAAGAACAACTCTGATAAATTTCCACAAAAGATCAGTAACGTTTCATCTCCTTCCAAAATACCTCCTCGTACTCTCTATTTGTCTTTACATTTGGTTACGGGAAATGGGAAGTTACATTTCTCTGCCAGGTTTAAGTAGGAGATCACTGCGCACAGAAGAAATTTTAAAGAATTTACGTAACTTTTTGCTGCTGGAACATAAGAGATGAGAGCATCTCATATGCTTACAGTTTTGGTTTTGGGGATGGGGAAAAGGGGGTTTTTGGTGGTTTCAGTAGAATTGAGGCTAAAAAAACGTGTAGGTACAGGAGGACTACCATTAACAGCAAATATGAAGGCTTTGAGGAAACATATTCAGTTTCTATGTTAGAACATTGAATTACAAAATTAGGACCAGCATTGGTTCTCTTTTCAGTTTACCTGAAACATGAGTTTTCTACCACACGTGGAAACTTTCATTGTACTCACCAGATTTGGACTATTTCCATCATTAAGAAACAGAAACAATCATAAATATAATGGTTAACTTCTGCTATAAGTTTGAGATTTGGGTTGCGTGGCATACACAGGACTCAGACATACTGATATCCAAAAAAACGCTTTTGTTTAAGGCTATGATTTCAAAATGGCTACAATTAACCGGCATTTAAATTTAACCCATTTGACACTGAAAGCCAATATTTGATGCTAAATTCTGGTGTAAAATCCATTATTGCTTGTGGGATCTCCAGACAGCATGCACTAGGGGGTAACTGTCAATCTCTCCAGCATGTCAATCACAGAACAATTGGAAATGTGGCTCTCATGAAAATGAGACACAATAGCTGAACAACAAAGAAAACTAGTCAGAAGCACATAAATGAAATTTAGTAGTATTGTTGCCTTATAGATATAAAATAGATTATCACTGCAAATGGAGTAATATGCAGGTAACAAAGGCAACATTAGTCTTATCTTATTAGTCAGAGTCTATTATGGCTGATACCACAATCACAAAAAAAGGGGAGACTGCGCCTTTTGAAGCATACAAAAATATATACATATGAAGTAAAGCAAAGAAAAAAAAAACCCAAAAAAGTAATCAAAATGGATTTTGAAGATTCGAAAATCAAATCCTTCCCACAAAAGCATAAGAAATGGCTCTACAGGTTGTAAAGAGAAATTAAAAGACATACCTGAGAAAAGATTTTAGCCACAGACAGAAACTATATGGGTACTAGACTTCCTAAGTCAAAACAAAAACACTGGAAAACAGTTTAAAAATAGGAACTTCTCTGAAGAAAACTTTTGCCTTAACATAAATAAGCACATTTCAATTTACTCCTCATTAGTTTTCAATCGTATCAGTCTAAACAGGAATATTTGTTTTCAAGTATATTCAGTTTTGGTAGTAAGAGTATTTCAAATACATTTACATCCAGATTTTTTACTTTTCCAAAGTGATAAATTTAAGCAGTCATTTTGCCTCAATACAAACATTTTAGGGCCCTAAAAACACTAGCAATACAGATACAGGCTCTTCCAATCTAATGCTCCTTCCTCAAGATTCAGTAATGATTTTTCTTTTAGAGGATCTTTCCCTGAACAGCTCAAAATATGCGCAACATCAAAATTTTATACCTGATGTATACTTCACCTTCAATAGGTAATAAACATTAAAAAAGCAACATTTTTGTCCTTCTAGGGGTGGAATGGGACAGAGACACAGAAATACAAAGCTTGGAACTGTTCTAACTAAAAGCTCCAGCTTACCTCATCAAAAATACTCTGTTCTCATTTGCAGGAGTTTGAGAAGTTTTCAGAAAAGAACATCAACACAAATACATTACTTTTCTTCACCAAAGCTGTAATATGCATGTAGTTAAGCAAAAAGAAGAGGCTTAAGATATGTTGGGGTTTTATACTGTGATTTCAAATACACACTTTCAAAAAGGAAAAGAATGAAAAAAAAAAGTGTACTAGAAAAGCAAAATTCTGCTATTAGTATTTCTAAGTTATATTTCAACTGCCATGTATAGGAAGTTCCTGTGATTACCCTCACATTTAACCAAAAATTCAAGAAGTGTTGCAGAAGAAAAATAAAAATTGACAAACATTTAATTAACATATTTTCAATATTTTAAACCACAAATAAGAACCAAGAATATGGAAAAAATTTTGTATTTCAGTTCCTCTTTGTATCAGTATCGTCTTGTGTCAACAAATTTGAGTTTGCCAAGACAAAGCTGCATTTCAGTTATGCAGAAACACAGAAATTCTCGACACTGGACTTTTAGGGTTTTTTTTTCTTTGTTTGGGGATTTGGGGTTTTGGTTGGGGTTTTTTGTGGGGTTTTGGGGTTTTTGGTTTGGTTTGTTTGTTTGCTGTTTTTAAATCAACAGATACGGTATTTATTCAAACTGTACTAATTCTGGAACTAAAACTTTCAGTTCTGAGTAGGACTCAGTCAGTCCAGCCTCTCCTTGACTTTTAGGGAGGGTGATGAGGTTTTGTTGGTTTGTTTGCTTTGTGGGTTTTTTTTTCCCCTCCAGTCAATCTTCCTGGCTTTCTGGTCTACCTCAGAAAAACTAGAGATCAGGAAAAATAAGTAGACATTGGAAACAACTTGCTGTATTGGCCATATGTGAATCTTCATTACAGATTTTGTAAAAGAATCAGCTTCACATTTTAGTTCTCTGGGTGAGGGACCGATACAAACAAAATGCATCCCTTCAGAACTTACAGTTAACTTGAAACTTTCCCATAAACATACTTAAAATCATTATATTGAAATAATTTTCCTTGTATTAATTCTTATTAAATCAATCTACAGAGAAATATTTGCATGAAGTTCTGAACTAGTTTTTTGTCTTTGAGTACAGTGCTCTTGTACAATTTGCACAAAAAGGAGAGAAAAAGGAGTCAAATTAAAATTACTGCAACATCCGACCTTCAATTTGCTATTTCTACACAATAAAAAAGCCAGTCATCATACCACAGCAAAAACACTCTTTTGACAGGTTTATAAACTAGTAATGTCAATGTGTTATGGAAAGAAATAATGTTAAAAAAGATAAACATTATGATTTATATTTCTTTTGGGCATTTTTACATGTTTAGTCAAAGGCAAACTAGTAAATAAATAGGAATTGCATTACCTCCTCCTTTATAATCAGAAAATCATGCTTTGACCTTGGAATAACACCAGGTGAGGCCAGACTCTTCAGCTGCGTATAGCCCATGGGCAATTGAAGTGTGGTTCCCAAGCCTCAGATGCCCTGGGTGACCAAGCAGCAGGTTGTGCTACTGCAGTATCTGCTGGGTCTTCTGCATGCACAGTGGTGAAACAAAGGCAGCCAGAAGGGGGAACAGAGGCCAATGCTGCAAGGCCTCTCTGGGACCCATTCACACCCCTTGAAGCCTCATACCACAACAGAACAGTTCCATTAATTGAGAGCCAGTTTCACCTTGTACATGTGAGCTACTCTTGGAGCTACGCTTCTCTAACGTGTGTGCTGCGATATGCAGACATACAGTAAGGGATCTGAAGGAGCAGAACAAAATTGGCTGCCACAGAACAGCAGGCAATTAAAGGCAAATTTCTTTAGTGTCTTATGTTTACTTAAAACTCTTACTACACAGTGAAGCACATTTAGTCTGCAGTGCCTCAGACAGTAAGTACCCTGTTAGGCGCAAATTATTTCTGCTCACTTGCATACCCCCAGAATACTCGTTTTACCATACACTCTCCTCTGACCTGCTTCTAAGCTTCTAATTGACCTCAAGGTCAAGAGCTTCATCCCTACTTTGGTTCTCCCAACAGCTGCGAAATAGCAAGAAACAGAACAAATGGGCAAGCCCTCATGCCACACATCCTGCAATTGCTCCCTAGAACTTATATCAACGTTGGCGCTGTACAGTAAGTTGGAACATGTCAAAACCCTGTAAAGCTGGGAGTTAAGGAGATATTAAACCTTACTGACTTGAATAAATCCCTTCCAAAAAAAAAATCTCTTTAAGGCATATGTTATTAAATGCAATAAATTTTATTTTAATCTCACATGATGACTTTATATAAAGTCATATTTGAAGACAAAACCAATCCACATAAATGTTTGCTGACTTAATCAAATCTTGCTTAAAAGCTAACTTTGCCAAAGGAGATGCCCTGTTGGCAAAGCCTCTTGAGTTTAATGACACATTGCCAATCCGTTTAAGGCCAAAGCTGAACCATCTCTAAACAGGTGTTGAAACGTAATCATGGATTAAAAGAAAATGTGAGGAAAAAATGCCAAGAAATTAAACACCTCTAGGTCACTAGTTTGAATCTATTCCAGGCTACTAAATCAGCTACAGTAATTACCATCTGGTAGTCTACATAAAAATAAATTACTGGCCTTTTTGTTTTAATTCACTTCGTGCTACACGAAGGTCTTTATAAACACAAGTTTAAATTGTAATTGAGAGCTTTGTCGATAATCTCACTAGGTTATACACAGTGCAACTATGTATTGAGCTTGAACTGCCTTCTTGCTACTGGCAAACCACCAGAAGTTCTTCAAACAGCTCACTGCTAGGGTGCATGCACTGCACCTACACTATTATAGACAGAAGATAACAGGAAACTTTATTTTCTTAACAAGAATCCATTTCTGTCTGAAACAAAAATGCTTTTTGCTTCATTACACTCACGACAACAGTAGGCTCATAATTTAAGTAATAAAAAATACTTCCTAGTGCTGACTGGCATTAATGAAGTTAGTGTAAAAATAGAGACATTCATTGCTAAGCTTCACCACATGAAGGTGGAGGAAAAGTAATTGACAGGAATGCTAACAAACACTCCTATCTTCAGTTTTCCGAAGGAAATATTTTGTGAAGAGTAACTAACAGAATTTTTAGGAAAGACCACTTTTCTTAAGTTGTATGTCTGCACATCCAAAGAAAAAAAAAAAATCTAGTTAGCTGTTTCAGGAATAAATTGCAATTTACATATGACTGCTCTCCCACAAAAGAAAAGTACACTTAACACAACTGTCTATTCTGTATTACGTTCACCATTTGAACTGAAATTCTTGCACACTATATTTAGCTGGTTTATTTCTTTGTAAGAAAAATTTTCAGTTCCAATAAGCATTTTAATTGAGTTTTATTTCTTTTTTTCACCTTCTTTTATTTTTTAAAATATATAGCCTTCTTCCAGTCATTTTCATGAATGAGTAAATTATAAATGGCCCTTCCAAAAAATTTGCATTCTTTTTTCTATCTTTTTCCTGAGCCTACATTACAAGAATTAAACTTGGTAACAGTCAATGTAATTTACACTCCACTTAACATTTCTTTCACACCATAGATATTTGATTTATGATACATTTTATGTATTCCTTTCCCTTCGCTTCTTCAAACAACCTTAAAGATGTTTTCACCCCCAAATTTAACAAACTAAATGCACAGATACAAAAACCTACGTAAGTCTCTCTCAAAATACAATTGTTAACAGTTTAAAAAAATAATCATTTTTTAGTTTCTCTCATCCTCCTCTCACCCATTTTTCTTCCAGTTTCTTGACATAAAATGCAGACTACAACAAAATGGCATAGGCCATCACAAGGGCATGCAAACAAAGCATTTTTCTTCAGTAAAGGCCCACCTTAATTATTTTAAGTGCCTCCTTCTGAAATCTGACATTTTGAAGGAGGAGGGGAAGTAGGAGAAAGACACTCAACTGGATAAATGAGTGCCAGGCATGGGCAGAAGCTCAGCAACCTGAATCCTCAGACAGAGCTGTTGCAAGTAGAATATTCACATTAACTAACAGGGAGAGAGATGGATTGTATGTAATAGGCATCAATACAAGAACTGGCAAGAAATTTAAATTGACCTCTCCTTGTGGTTTTTGTTTTGTTGGAGGTTTTTTTGTTGTTGGTTTGATTTTGTGGTTTTAGTTTTTTGTTGTTGTTTGGGGTTTCTGTTTGGTTTTGTGATTTTTTTTTTAAATAAAGTTTTCTTTGAGGAAGAACTTGTGTACACAGACAGGCGGTTTTGTTTCCTTAATATAAGGAAGTAGTTTAGTTATTTCACTGACAGAGCACTGAAAAACTCAGGGGCAGAAGCAACATTTGATTAGAAGTACTGCTAAGTCTTACCTTCCTCTGTCCCAAAAGGGGTTTATTTACATATGAACGCATGTTTAGAAGTTAATCTACAATTGCATTAGTTGCAGACTAATGACAGCCACCTTTGAAAACAATTTGTTGGCTCTTAAATGACTGAAGAAATCATTTGGATTAACTCAATAAACAACTAAAATCTGTAGCCGCCATCCTTATGTCAACCACTTAACACCTCGTTAAAAAAATCTGCATGTGTAACTAGCACATATAACACTACTCATTATCTGTAGAAGTCTTATCTTCTAGGTAAGCAGCCCTAGTGATTCTACTAATACTAAAAGCGTGAAATACTCTGAAATCTCAAGGCTACCTTAGTGTATTATTGAAGAGAAAAGCACTTACATTGAAAACAAGATCTCTGTACCAAGACATAATCATACAAGTACACCTACCTTTTTTGCTATATGTTGGTAATTGCAATCAAGGCAGAACTTGCTAAAACTTTAAATAAATGTATCTGTCCAGCTAGCTACAACATACGAGGTATCTTTTGAACTGTCACTTCAGAAAACATCTCCAACATGAGGTCACTGCTGCTCTTATGCTCTTCAGAAGAGGTAATACTTCAAGTATTGTTAACTAATAAGCTACAGTAACTTATTTCAGCTACCTGAAGTCCTGAATATTCTTAATATTGAAAATTACTTATATTTTATTGCATTTTAACTTACATAATTGGCAGGTCATCTTAAACAACAAAGAAAACCCTGGAGTTAAGCAGTTGTGGAATTTACATATGAGGCAATTTATTCTAGAACCCCATCTCTTTGCTTCCTCCTTGGTCCAAAGGCTTCCTTCTCTGAATTCCTCTCCATCATGCTTCTGCTGCCACCAAAATCTCTGTTTGCTGGTCTGCAATTTTCCATGAGTTATTGGATAGCTTTTTTCCCCCACTACAATTAATTTAAGAGATTTAAAATCTACAGCAAGAGTATTGGCTAGGTGTCTACAAAGCATGAAACATCACTTCTGTTGTATTCATCTTTTCTGCCTATTCTGACAGGCATAGGAGCCGCTTTTTGAACAGCAAATCTGAAACCTGTTATACTGACTTAACAGACTATCTTAAAAATCATAAAATGACAGCTTAGATTGTAAGAAGTTCTAATTTGAAATTCTTCATGAATCTTACTATATTCTGTAATATTCTGAGTATTTTGCAATCAAGGCAAAAGGGAAAATACTATAATTATGAAGAAAGTTTCAAAAATGCAGCAACAGCAACTGCTGAACTTAATTCTTTTCCATCTGGCTCACCTCAATGAGGGATTAGCACCAAAGCTTAATTTGGACACAACCGTTGATTTAGTTAAGCATCATCACTTTTGCTTTAAAAACTTGTGAAAAGAAAGGTTTCTTCAATAAAATAGCCACATAGTTCTGATGAAATTTTTAAAAGAGGAAGAGATATTAACTTTTGCATCTCTTTCTGGGAGAAGTTAAAGGCTTTAAAAATGGATGCTGAAAGACCAGACTTCATTGTATTTATAACTTTTACAAGCCTTTTGCTAACAGATAAGGAATTATGAATTACATGCTTTTTCCAGCTTGAACACAGACAGAAATTGGACACTGATGCCATTTAAACTATTTATATTTCAGAATACTCAATATTTCTGTAACCCAAAGTAAAATCCACCTTGCATTCCCTGATCCATATTCATTAGCAGTGACAAGGTTATTAAAAACAAATGGGTGTATTCAAGGGAAATGAAAGAGCATGCGATATTAAAATAGTTAATCTATAACTGATCTGACAATACTTACACAGGCTGAATATCAGCTAAATTTTAGAGTTTATAGTATCAGATGAAAAAAACACAACTGTGGGCAAGTCTGCCACATTTATGTTTACAAATTAGAACCATACCTTTGTTACTTTACCTTAGTAATTTCAGGTATCAATTTATATCAATTTACATCATTATCCAGTGCCTTAAAAAAAACAGAAAAAAAAAACCAACCACAAACCCTCACTCAGTCAGAAAAAGTAATTTCACTATTCCCCCAAATTTAAATGACATATTAATATCTGCTATGAAAGTGTAGCATTTGCCTCCGAGATAAACACACTTTTGTTAAGAGATCGCTTGGAAGACATCGCTATTCCTAATTAGATGTATATCTAATTGTGTATCACCCCTCTCCCATCATTCATTCTTGTAGTTTTGCCTAACAAGAACCGCTGCTGAATTCCCTAGCATGTTAAGATTAATATCCATTTAAAATACATTCATATTTTGATGAACTTACAATATTAAATTTGCCTCCAAAGAGTAATTTTTTTATATATATATATGGTATGCGCTTGAGCCAAAAAATTCACAGGAACAAGTGCTACATATCTGATTATGCATAATAACACCATCAAGAAAAATAAAGTAATATAACTTAAAATCATTACTATTACCTGGAATAGCTGAGGTAAAGCTTTCACAGTGAGACAGAACCATATTCCCAGCTTGCATGGAAGTAAGTCATGCCATTGTGGTTTGTCCAGTACTCTGCAGTCAAATAAAATTGTAAGTTTTTCATCGCTGCCACACAATCTCCAAGACAGAACTTTCCCATTATCCTTCAAGATGATTAGCACTTGTCAACTCCTATAAAAATGTGTAACTACATAATATTAAAGATGTATTTTGAATATTTAATTCAAAATATGTAACAGTTAACTTCTAATCATCTCTGTATTTTAATCTCTTAAAAAGGGCTTTTCTTCAAGAAAATAAATTTGTAAGCCACATAATCACTTCAGTTTAAAAAAAAAACAAAACCAACCCTAAAAACCTAAAGCCTCAACCAAGTGTTCACAAGTGCTGACAACCAGATATGAAGACTGTAGCATAAACAAAACAATACATAAAAATTAATGTCATTTGCAGTTCACTGGAGCATTACTCACTGATGTCATCAGGAAAGACGACAGGCAGAATGGTCTCTGATCTCCATCCTGCATTGATCCAGTTCATGCCCCTGCTGTGTGAACTATTTAAACCCTTTATTTCTTTCTATGAATCAATAGAAGAAATGGTGGTATCTTTCGGAGTGTCCTGAAAGTCACCATTTCCCTATGTGTTTCTTAACAAACAATGGTGTTAGAATCCTTTACCAACACGCTTGTTTTTAAGTTGGTCAGATAAAAAGCATTAAATTAGACATGCATTAAAAACCCCATAAAAACTCCTTGCTTGGTATGGTAATAAACTACAGCTTAAATAAATTGAAATTTGTTAATTGTAATCAAAGGCAAAAATCTTCAAAGACAGGAAAAGTTGTAAAATCTTCTAAAATCAACTTGTAGAAATAATACTCTTCTATAAGTCAGATATCATTAATTCAGCCTTAATCTTTAAATTATTGTTGATCTGCTGAATAAACACCACACAGTTATTTACAAATGAAAACCTGAAAACGCATCTACACTGGCACACTTTATATCGGCAATGGCTATTACTACAAATAGAGTTCTTTTTCTCATAAAACGTTTCAAAGATGCAAGGAGAAAAACATGGAACTAAACCAGTAGCTGGCAAAATGTTTTAAAATGCAGAAAACAAGAGAGTTCCTTCCCACCTTTCATTTTTGTCTACAGCAGCAAGTTTGGCTTCATCAGTACTCCTGCCACCTGTTTTTTTCTTCTTCTCCCTCTTTTTTCTGCTAAGCAGTTCATCCTTGATGTAGAAAGAACTACAGTTACAGGTTATCATTAACATGTAAACCACAAATGTTACTGGGACTCTTCTGTGAAGGGTAAACAGTAGAGTAGCATTTATGCAAATGTATCTAGGGGTCCTACATGATTAAGTAAAATGATCTATCTTAACAATAACTGTTGCCATGGTATCCAGTCTTTAAACACACATGAAGTCCAGTTCTGTCACTCATGTGTATCTCCATAGCAATCAAAGTTTTCTAAGAGGAGAAAGCATTCAACTTGCCTCCTTTCTCATTCATCAACTTCAATAATGCAGTGGAAAATAAAAAAAGTAAATAGATGCTAATGTATGAATATTTTTCAAGTTATGCTTAGGTTTCTTCCAGTCTAAGTGCAATAGACTTTTATATGACCAAAAAAAAAAATTAAAAAAAATGATGTTTATACTGCTTACCAATGCCTATCTTGTTAACAAAAACCAAAACCAAAAAAGCATTTAGCTAAGAACAAAGGCAAAGTAAGTATGACTTTTAAATGAATAAAAACTGATTATTTTTAAACATCATTTAGGAAAACCACAGACACAACTACAGTAGCATATGATTCTGCAAAAATAAATGATAGAAGAGTTTTTATTCCTCTTCCTCCTTCCAGTTAAAAACCAAAGATCCGTATCTTGCTATTTATTACCGACTCTAGAAAAATTAAGTAGTTTTTAGACTACTATTTCTGGTATGTTGAATATGTCATTCTATAATGATCACCATTTTGAATATAATCCTTTTAAAATATGAAAAATCCAAATTCAAAACAGGAGAAGTGGTAGAGATCCCTGTAACACGCAAACTTCTCCAGGAAATTCAATACTAATAATTGAAGCAAGTCTCATTTATTACCAATACTTACCAGCTGTTTTTCCAGGTAGATTGACCAAACCACAGCATAATGACCCACTGTGAGTATAATGAACAAGAGTAATGCCAGCTCAGCATTGCTCATTTTTCTCACCCGCCTGTAGTAGAATACAGGCTGTCGCCAATCTGGTAGTCCATTGATCAGAATATCATCATACCTACAGTAGCAAATATAACAGGCTTTCAAAGAGAGTTAAAATGAAATAAGCCAAACCATCTAATCATAAAACAAACAAATGATAATCCACAGACCACTTGAATAATAATATACACAGAGAAGATCATTTAGTAATTTTTTATTTTATTTTTTTTTTAATATAGCAATGCCTTGTTTTGTCCGCTGCTAGGCTTGCATCTGGAAACAAACAGAATCCAGAACCAAATGCTGGGGAAAGGTATCTAGTCTTTTGCAATAAAAAAAAAATTTAAAAAAGTAATTTGATTGCTCCTGTAACACACACACATCCCCCACCCCAGTTCATTCAGTTCTGAAATAGCACACTTCCAGAAATGTAGATGTGTTCTACCTGCCTAGTAATCAGTGGGCAGGTCTCCATGATAGAAGTAAATAACAAACCACAAACTACTAAATAGGTAGCAAAGGACAAAAGTCTCAAACACTAGAAAACTTTTTGTCATTAAGAAGAAAAAACACAAGTGTTGGGGCAAGAGGAGAGGTATCTTTGCTTTTGTTTTGTCCTTCACTAGCATGATATCCATTAGGTAAAATGCCGCCAGGCTTAACATCCATTCTCCGTCAGATATGAATTTAAGTTAAAGGCTTGATTTTGATGTTAGAAAACAAAGTTCACCACAGCTAGACTATTTTGATATTCTATTTGAAAAGCTGTCTCCAAAAATCAATCTATTTTAAAATTGTTTAATTTTACTAACACTACTGACTGCGCAGAAACCATTTTATGACAATTTGTCAGTTTTTCTTCACACAAATGTCTTGAAATATCCTAGTATGTCTGGGGTCTTTTATTTATAGCATGTTATCATCAATTTGAAAATAAACAGACCACAGACACGCAAACCAGATTTTTCTATTTGCTAACTTTTCAGAGTAAAAGTTTCAAACAAAAATCTCTACAGTAAACTCAAAAACCTGTATGTTCAAGATGCACAACCTGTTAATCTTAAATTGAACACAACTCATTACATATTCTAATCACACCATTTCCAGAATTAAATCTGCACTGAAAGGCCTAATTTGGTGCAACACATTGACCAAAATATTTTAATTAAAAATATTCTGAGTTACTCGCAGGCCTAATTACAGGAATAGAAATAGGGCCTATATTGTCATGCAGGTCAGTAGAACTCAGTAGTAGGTTTTTCTCAAGTAAATTGACCGATCCAGGAATAATAGCGCAGCTGCTAAACTGCCAGTCTTGACATGTAAATCAATTTAAATGCAACAACTGCACTAGCTACTTTGATAGTTATTAAATTGATACCTTGGAGATGTACTAAAAAAAATTTCCACAAGTAAATTCATTTTTTTAAGCAGAAAAAGAGGCAATGGTTTTCAGTTAAAAAAATATACTTTAATTCAACACATCTAGAAGAGCTGATCTCTGATAAAACATTTGTTCAAGTTGGCACTGTTATTTCTATGCAAAGATTTAACACCTCAGGATTCTGCAGTGTTCTGAATGCTACCAGAAGTAAAATTAATATTACGAAATTCTACCTTCCATGACAATTATGAGAATACCAAGATTAATATCCATTATTGTAAAATTTGAAGTAATACATTCTTTCTTTCCCAGTAAGTCAGAATGAATTAACTAGTGATGTCTTAACACAAACTCTGTTCAGAAAAACTGCTTAGGATGTTATTTCAAAACTAAAACTTCTACTTAACTTTTTGTTTAAGAATTAAGTAGAAGTCTTAGCATTTGAAAAATAATAATGCATTTGCTAAACATTTTCTTGTTAGAATACAAGAAAATATTTTAGAAACAAAACCATTTTTAAAATAAATTAGGTTGATAACAAGATTTCACAAAAGATGCTCTTCCTATGAAAGCTTCAGAGAACTATATGTGGAATCATGAAATTTTTTTTTAATACTACTATAAATTTATTACGCATTTGCCTCTCTCATACACTAAGGCTTGTTAACTGACGTACTTAAAACGTGGCTACTGATTAAATAAGGTCCATGTATGCTAATGGTACAATATAGTAATACGTAAAACAAGATTGCAAACTAACATTTGGCAACCACGTTATATTATAAACTATCTGTTAAGAAAAAAATAAATTAAGACAGCAGAGTCTCTTGGATTAAACACTTTAAACAGCACTCTCTATTTACTAGGCTATGTCCGCTGTTCTGAACAACAGTCTCCAAGGATTAAGTCTCAGAATCAATGCTCTATTGATTTTACTATCAATGAGCATTATGGCTCACACGACTGGCCATTTTAAGGGAAGATAGCTTCTATTATAACCCACTTTTTAGAATATATACTGTTAAAAGATAAATCACTGCTTTCAATAGTAATTAAGCTCTGTATTTGAAAAATAAAGATATCAATGATTTTTAGGATTTTAACTGGAAAATGATCCTACTGAAACTCAGAAGCTTCCCATAATTTTTAAATCTTGGTCTCCAAATTCAGGATGTGGTTTAATTAGAAGCAAGTTTCTCATTAAAGAATTTCTTTATAGAAACCTGTATAAACCATGAAAGATAGTTAGTTAATCCATGTGCGTCGAGAACTACATTCAAAATTTATTTACAAAGCATTCTTCTTCTGGCAACCTATATTAATTATTACTCTATGTAAGAAAAAAAAAAACAAGCTGAAAAGGAAAAATACATCTACAGTATTTTTTCCTCAGACATATGTACACAGAATGCAGCAAGTCTTTGACATATGAGTACGCCTGTTGTCTTCAGTTGTCTCTGAAATGTAGCAGTCAGCAAGCTACAAAAACCCCAAAGCACCAATACAGAAACAGAAAAACAAAACAAAAAATCCCCATTTATAACTTAAGTTGAATCTTCATTTAAAACTCAGGATTCTATACAAGACTTCTTAGTCTTGTACTAAACAAATAACAAATCGCAAGATCATTAAAATTTCATTCTTCTATAAAGTTTCATGAAATAGTTTTTAGAGCTCTTTGCAAAAATCAATTACACTGCAAGAAAAAAATTTCCATTAACTCTAGTGCTAATTACAATATCATCTATTTTAACGTAATTTACTTTTCCATTTAAGAGAGCCACTACATTTCATATTTCAAATAATTTCAGAGATCTGATAGATTTTATATACTATAACCTTGAATTAATGAGACCTATTCTGAACTATGGGAAGACTGCACTGGCATTTTTTATTTTGGGGGCCTTTTTCCCTCAAGCTGTCAAAGACATCCAGTGCAACATCAGCCAGAACAATTTATACCTATGAATACAGATATTTAATTATAATGAGAGGCAAGATAAACACCTTTCTTACTTTAAACAAGTATATCTTGATTCCTTTGCAAATGCTTCCTGTAATCAAGCCCACATTGTTACAGAGGATAGGCCTGGTAGGTAAAAAAAAAAGCTCCTTAAAACGGTAACAATCTAAAGATTAAAAATCTAAGATTTTTGCCTAATTACAATTAATAGAAGTGTGTAGAACTATCTACTAATTAAAAACAATTAAAGGCTAATAAAATTTATCATTGTCAAGTTGTTTTACCAATAAATGCCCTAAAGTAAAGTGTATTTCAGGAAATGCACCTATCTCTACATACCCTAAAGATAAACTTCTCTGTAGAATTTCACACACTCTGCAGTGTGTATGCAAAACAAAATACTATGTTCTGCTGCATGTACGTTTAATGTTAAACATTGTTACATTAAACAATCCTGTATGCACATTTAATGTTAGCATACTAGAATGTTTTGATTATGTATCAAAGTATGTAAGAGAAAGTACTAACATGGTAATATTGCTATATTCTGTAGCACTACTACTAACATTAATATACTTCACAAGCAACTATGTAACTTTCTCAAAAAAGCAAACCAAATTTTAATTATAAAGCCCTGTATTATAATTGTCAGTAGAGAAACTGTAATATTTTAAGAAAGGCTTCTGCCATCAGATAAAATTAAAATTCACTGATAAATATGAAAATACAAAGGTTTTAGAAAAATGATTACATATAGTTGACCAACAGATCTGCCTTTTTAGAATGCTGCCTCTGTACACACACACAAACAATTAACACCTCTGACATTCACCACAACCTGGAGGAAGGGTGTAATTAGATCCAGTTTTATTGTTTCAAAATGAGTTAATCACTCACTTATACAGTACAGGACTTTATTTTCTGCCTTTATGGGTTCCACTCTGTACGCCCACCAGGACCAATGCTGGATTACATCACTCTGGAGATGAATAGGAAGAGGCAGGTATGGCTGACTTCACTGTACAGAAGCAGAAGCCTGCAGCTCACTCTTCTCAAGGTGGTGTAATCCCATGCCCCAAACCATTTAGGTGTCCAGTTGTGAAGGGACTCCCCGCTAAACTGCCAGAATTCCTCATCAACTAATTTGTAAGAAATTTGCATCTCATCCCATCAGGCCTTTGAGTTACTTCAGAAATAAAAAAACTACGACACTGCCAAGGGATTGCAGGGGAGAGGGTGGGAAGATATCTGGCAGAAAGTTTTGTTACAGTAGACCCAAATAAGTGACTCTGGAATGAGGATAAAACCTAGTTGACAAGTCCTGAGAGATAAAGGGTGCAGCATAGTTTTTCCCCCCAGTGCACAGGCATGACAGTGACCAGGCATCACCTCACACAATGCATAGCCAAATATCAACACCTAAAGCAGGAAGATGCCAAAAAGCAACAACTCCTCCCCTTTCCTTTGCTGTACGGTTGCAAGAAACCCATGAGTTACCTTACAACAGAAACAATATTATTACAGGTGGAACAGCTTCTAAGCACAGTTACTTAAGACTTGTTTTAAAGACATGCTACAACAATCCTTTACACAATACACCCTCCATTTACAAGCTCAACTGAGAGTTTATCATTAGACTGTGTAATAAATCTGATCAATAAAGGTTTTCTCAAAGCAATGAGACCATATAGCTCTGCTACTCTACACATTATTTCTAAATTCTGCATATTACTTCCAGAAAATTCTCTGAAGGTAAACACTATTTAATCCAATTCATTTATATTTTATTGACTATAGAAACAATATCAACCATACATCCACACTGTGCAAGAAAAATACAACATTGTCCATGTACAAAACAAGTTATCAACAGTGAAATCAATCTAAGCCAGAACAATCTACTGCTGCTTTAACTTCTCATTTGTAATCACTGTGCTGCACTAATTAACAATATTCTCACAAACAAGTTGGGTAAGTTAGTCACATTCACAATGATTTTTACGAACTACTGCATCACAGTTCCATGCAAAAAAGCTGTTATTACAGCTGCAAAGAAATTCCTAGAAGTTCCATATTGGAACTAAGTTCCAGAGAGGCAGTATCACAAAGCATATGTAAACAATGTTATAAACAAAAAGGCAGGAAAATTTTGCGGATAACTCACTTTTCAAGTGGTCTGAAACCACTTAACTAACATTTTTTTTTTCTCCAAACTTCCCTGGAGTAGAACTTCACAATGAAATTCTCTTGTGAGAGGTGAAATGAAAAAAAAAAAAAAACAACACCACAAGTTTCCAAAAGTAATTCTATGAAGTACACTTTCACGACACTTCAAGAGAGGATTATCAAAAATTAGATAATCTGTACAATAAAACCTGGACTGCTGCCAAGACATCCACAAAGCTAAAAAACCTTCAAGAAATGTCTCACGAAGACCTATTTAAAGACCTGTAAATTGAAAGATGATTTACTAAAACTCCAACCCCAAAGCAAAACTCTTTCAGCTTCCCAGTTTCCCTGATAATCATTAGTTTAAATGATCATCCGCTTAAAAGAAAAAACATTCAAAATAGTCTTCTAGAAAGCAGATCAGCCCCATGTTTTCAGTTCTTAATCCTATCCCCTTCAGGTACTGCTGGACCTCCTCCTGAAGTAGGAAGGACTACTAGTTTGGTTTTGGGTTGTTTTGTTTTCGTTTTTTTTTTAAAATTATGTTGTGTATATGAAAGTTTACAGTATTATAGATAACACATCTGAAAGGAAAAACAATAAACTAAGCAACAGAAAACAACGAAGGTGACATACACTGGAAATAATCCCTAAATATCATACTATATCAATAAAAGGTTTGTTGTGAGATACAACTGACAGTTGAATGAGTGGCCTGTATTTTCAACCACAGCTTTAATAAAACAATGATAATTAACACAACTAAACCAAGTGATATAATTGTTAAGTGTTAAAAAAACTGCTCCAAATAACAGTTAGCTTTTAAAGTTCTTTCAAATACCAGTTTTAAAGGAGAATAACCAGTATATCACACAAAAAAATACACACCAGCTTACCCTTTAAGCCACATACAATCTTTAAACAGCTACATAGGAATTACAAACAAATTATGCAAAAAATCATCTAAAGAGTTACAATTATGTCAAACAGAACTTCAATGTATCACTGGCATGAATGCTTTATTTAAGAACCTGTGCAAATTAACTCACCTATGCCTCCTTTCTTCATCCTTTAAAACCTCATAGATGGCCACCAACTAAAACAAGAAAAGAAAAACAACACACAGAGTTTACTTTAGGACTGAGTTTATAAAGTTTGAATAGCAGCATCATATTTTACATTTGCCAACTAATGACATTTGCTAGTTTTCACTTCTCCCTACAACACTAAGAAGCAAACTCAATATGCAAAAGAAGCAGTGACATACTCATGTACAAAGTGTCATCAGATACACAAACAAGCAACTCTGTAGAAGATTTTTTTTTTTGTTTCTCCTCACATCTGTCAACTTGAGTCTTGTCTCAGTTACACCTTAAAAATAAAAAGTATCATCTGTTTCATCCTACAGATCTTACTGAAGTTAAGTAGCTTGTATTATAGTCATTAGAAGTATATTTTTAAAGGCAGAGCTAATTACAAGAGTCTGGTGCTTTCACTCTGTAACAATTCAAAAGGTGAAAACTCAAACACTAAAAAATTATTTTCATCAAATTATGCCTACATATGACTTGCATTCAGAACTGAGCAGAAATTTTCCCTACTGCCTTTGAAAAGACTATTTATAAACAGTCTTACATAAAGTGCAAAACACATTTTCCTCCTAAGACCGTAAGTCTAAGTATTACATTCAATGAATTTTTAATATATAGGTAAATACTAAATCTGAGTTATTCAACAAGTTAATTCTGAAGAAGTGTACTTATTTTTAATCTAACTACATCAAAAAACTAATTCAGTCATTTAACTTAAGTAATTTAACTTAGCCATTTCAAAGGTGTACCATCGTTCTTACTAAAACGACATCATCATAAAAAGCTCTGCTTCTATTTTCTCCAAAACTTTTATTGCCACACATTGCACTTACTTGCCTAAACTGTGTTTCTGCATTTTCATCTTTATTCTTGTCTGGGTGTAAAATTAGTGAAAGCTTTCGATATGCTTTCCGAATGTCTGCAGAGGAAGCATCCTGAAAAAGGAAAACAAAGCAAACTGTCAGAAACTAATTCCCAGAACTTTGTGAAGAGATGTGAAGAGAGCCAACCAAGTGCAGAAAATAAGGCAACATAATTTGACATGTCTAACAACCAAACCACGCAACTAGCCTAGCCTAAATGATTGAACAGTCATTCAGTCCAATTCATCTTTCATCTGAACTTCCTTCATTATCATTACCATACATCCATTACAATGATATTTGCCAAAACTTCCACTTTCTTGCTTAAAAAGTAACTCGGGCACCTTTTACAGCATTTAAAAGTTCAAATAAAAACTGAAAATTATGGCATCTGCATAACTTCAAGACACACACAATTTCAGCAAATTATCATGCTCAATTTCCCAAACTCAGGACTTGCTATGAACTCTTCCCTTATTAATATTTACATGTAATTCACCACTAATAGGACTTCCATTCAACTCCAGCTTCACCATGTCTAAAGAATTGTATTTTTCTAAAATAGCTTCAAATTGCAGTCTTGAAGCTATACTGTAGCACTGACATCAATCTATACCTTAATCATTGTAAGAATTGCACACATTCTGGGAAAAAAATTAAACTCAGAACATAAAATGCATCAATGGTGTACCAACTTAGCTGCACAATGCACAAATGTCTGAAGTAATGACTGCTATTTAGTACATGCTATAAAGATATCCAGAAATGGAAGATTTCGAGAGTTGTATTATATAGTATATAGGTGATACACTCACCAGAAAATCCACAAACCATCACATTTAAACAGAACTACTTGCATTCTATTACTAACATGTCCAACGCAACATTTTAGAAAACAACTATTTATCTGACAATTTTTATTTCTTGATTTTATATATGTTGTTCCCCAGTATATTCTCTCTCTCAAAATTACAGTGTCAATAGGGATTAAAAAACACCAAAACCCAGATCTGAATCAGCTGTGAGAGGAACAGAGCTGAAATAAGATAATAATTATTGCAATACTATAATTAGTCTGTCAGGCTTTTTATCGCAAATCATTATTTTCATTTTAAAATTTTCAGTTTTATAACATGAGGCTATAATAATGCTGTATACAAGTTTGGGCCAGGAGTGAATATCAAAGACAGACTGGAGGAGGGGAAGGAGAAAAAGTGGGCAAAAATGCAGAATTTGAGAAAACTCAGCTTTGAAATTTTGTTTTAAGGAAGCTAGTATTATCCCCTAATGCAAGACCAAAGTTTCCATAGTCTCTTGTCTGTCAAAGGAAGGTGCTTTTATTACTCACAGGAAGATTTCTCCTGAAAAGATTGCATACACATTTTTTCATTTTTAAATTTTCCAACAGCTACTTCTAAAGTGTGTGCACACCACAGCAGAGTTCCTCTGGTTCAGCACATGCTTCCAGTTTGATTACTGCCAGTGAGTTGTTTCATACTGCCATTGTTTTATAGGTTTATTTTTAACTCTTGGTTAAGGGGAAGGAAGAGACAGTGACTAAATATCTATTCTGAGCACAAAGAAACATTAAATTCTTGAAATGTAGATTTAATAGAATTATATTAAATAAATGTGAAAATGTAAAGAATTTTTTTTTAAAATTAGAGATTGAGACCATGATAATCTCAAGAAAGCAGTGCCTCCAGACCATGAATTTGGGGTAAACTACAGTGTATTCCTTCTTTACCACATATTTAGATGTGCTTGGTATTATTTTTTGAACACTTCTGATGAACAGTTAAAAACCTGATAAAAGCATATTAAAGAGTTGTCCCACAGTATTCTTCCAACTACTTCAAACAACAAACAAGCAAAAAAGTTACAATGTTTTCAGTTGTATTCAAACAATTTAAAGTTTCATTTTATTTGGGAGCAGCATGATTATTTGTGTAAAAGATCAGGACAAAAGGCAGTTGATCTGTTTCATGCTTAAGCAAAGCAAAAGATCCCAAGTCAACTCTGAAAGAATAAAGTTGCTTAAATATTTATGTTGCTTCACCTTTGAAACAAAAATGTATAAATTTACAAAAACAGATCGTTCATCTTAGTTACCAGAAATAATTTAGAGATTGTTTTGTTTCCCCTCATCTACCAAACCCAATCATAGCAAATAAAAAAAAAAAAAAAATCAGGAAACAGTTTACTGGCCATGGTTTTAGCTAAACCACAAAAGTCATCTTTAGGAACATATTAGCTAATTGTAATTAAGTCCCTAAAAGGTTGAAAAGCAGACAATAATACCAATGAGTAATTAAATATGGGATGTTGCTGTAAGTGACTTAATCACAACTGGTCCATATAAATTTCTAAAGCGACAGTGAGTCTGCCTGCTAATCGATTCTTCAGAATATGGTCAAACACAACACACAAAAATGTTGTATGTTCCAACCTTTTTGCTAATTAATGCTACCTATGGGTAATGTTAGGCATCTTCAGACAAGGTTCCAGATCCTCTAGGAGCCACCCTGAACAAAAGTGGTTGGCTTTTGAGAAAAGCCTCTTGTCACTACAGAGCTTTCTAGCAGTGTATGACTCTAAATAATTATTTGTAGCTTATTATTTTCAAACTAATAAAGAGACATCTACAATATTGAAGTCAGCTGTTCTAAGCGACTTTCATTTAAAGCTAACTGACTCTGTTGGCCACCTTCAGTAACATTTCCATAAAGGCTGAGCAACAAAATGCTGAGTTAAGAGTCAGTGTTTTCTACAGACTAAGATATTATTTTACGTTTTAGGGCAGAAGTCCAAAAGATTAGAGAGAAAGCCATGACCACACTAAGGTTTTGTTTGTTTTAAAGAAAAAGCTCAGAAGATGTGTTGGATGGTTCCAGTTACAATTCAGAAACCTCGATCTCATTTATATCTAAGGAGGGGAAAATTAAATCTGTATAGGCATACCAGTTAATAGCAGGAGTTGGTAGTGTTACAGACAGCTAGTGCACTCAGTGATTTCTCCAACTGTGCTTAAGGTTGGCAAGTTTTGCCACCAATTAAGGCAAATAAGCCTGTCACACTGTCTCCCTCATGTGGATACAAACATCAAAAGCATCACCCTATTTCTTGATAACTATCTTTTCAAAGCAATATTGTCTCATCACACTTCCATGGTATGGCAATCTCTCTATGCACCCATTTCCAGTTATTGGATCTTACAAGGTAAGAACTACTCTCACTGCAACAACAGCACACACCTCCACATGCAGCATCTAAGCCCACTTTCATATAAGTCACTGCTGTTCAGGAGGAAAAATGGCAATATTCCATCATGTATATTTTAAAAAACAGAGCATAATATAAGTGCTTATATTAAAAGATAATGCAAAATGAATGCTCTAAGCTAAAATTAAAACTACTCAGCTGTCAGCTGCATAGCTGGAAAAAATGCACATGGTAGACAAAGCCAATGGAGGAAAAGGTGTTTTGTGCTAGAATTAGTTTCCAGAAACGCTAAACTGCAAGTCTGTATTTAGGTAAGCCACAGTTTGGCCTCTTATGCATGCAAATATTCAAGTATTCATGTGGGAATTTTTTAATTGCTAACACTTTATTGAACAAGCAGAGAGTCCATGTGTCTAGTTACATGACCTCCAGGTAGAAGTTAAAAATTCAATTTTTTACACTTTTTTGCATAATCCCTTACACTACAAACAAGTATTTTAGCACACAAACAAAATTACCATTTGAAAGAATCAACAGTATGTCAAAAGTGAAACACATTTCTTAAGGTACTCTGTGGAATTTTTAATTTTTGTCTAAAGGGTGATACACATCAGATTCCCAGGGTGGGGGAGAAGAGGAAACATTCTCACTATTTATGTCGTTTCCTTTTGGCAGTTTGTTCAATTCAGACAATGAAAAACACATTACTAAATTTTATTTTACTCAGCATCATTTCCATATTCTCCAGTATTACCAAGAAAAGTTCTATCATTAGACTACAAATAGTTAAAGAGAAACAAATAAAGGATTTTTTCACAACACACAAAAAATTAATCTTAATAGGCATTTGGCCTGCTTTTTTAAAATTAAATTCTCGCTGAAAACGCACAAAGATTCAAATCTGGTCTCCTCTGTCTATACAAGTTCAGACTCCCACCTACAGAGTTCACTTCCACATTTACAATAAATAGAAAAAACCGGTAGTACAGTACAAGTGTATTACTGCACTGCCTTCTAGTCCTAATGCAACTATGATTACTAATGAAGCTAAAAAAAAAAGCCTCATTGCGGTCCCAAGACAATTCTTGGTGAACACGTAACATATCAGATATTGCCATAGGCAAACAGTGATTAGGTCAAGGGGAAAAAATAATCAATGTCTACATAGTTTTCACTTACCGACATATACAATTCAAAACCTAAATTGTTCCCTTGAGTGCAATGCAGTTACACAGCAAGACTTAGTTACTTAGAATTTAGCAACTGCTTGTAAGGCAGTAAATGTGCTCAATTTATCTTGGATTTTAAATATGTCTGCTATGTCTTCAAATCAGTGGTATTATCTTTATTAGTAATGGGAAGGCACATGATCCAGAGGACCAAGTATGCGGATAGAAATCAAGTTTCTATTCACTTGCAGTTTGTCCAGTAACTTGTTAATGGCTGAAAATAGAATGACATCAGTATATCTATTTCATTGCAGCACTGCTGAATAACTGTGTAGAATTTTCCACAACACATATACGGTAACCAAAAGTGACAATTGTACAGAGCACCAGCTAACTGTATTTCAAGTATGAACCTTATTTCTGCATATAACCTCAGTGTAGGCAGGCCTTCATGAAGCCTTTTTCAGCCTTCCCAAATCATAAATCAAACTTCTATAACTCTTGCATTTGTTTGTTGTTTTGTGGGTTTTTTTAAATTCAAGAGCAATTCAAATGTATATGGTTTCTTCAATAAAATATTCCATTCAGAAATTTTGTGTAGAAGAAGGGGTGTAAATCACTACTTCCCTTTCAGTAACCATGAGGTATACGAGTTGAAGCAGAAAAAGGAACAAAAAGTAAGCTTGGTAAATTCACAATCACAGATTTTTCTTCGGTGATTTGAAACTGCAGGATGCACAGGCTGTCCCACAAAAATTCACAAAACAAGCAGGGGCAGATAACTGGGCAGAAGCTACAGTTGTCTATTAAGCATTGTGTCAACATTGCTACATTCTACCCAGTTGTTTTCATGTGAAGTCCACAGAAAACTAATATCCATAAGCATCAAGAGCAAACACGACTGTAGGCCAACAATTAAATATCCACAGTCCTCATTCCTTCAGCAACATCAAGGAACACAGTGTGACCCCTCCTCAGTGTCTCATTCTTAAACAGGGACAGAACAGCAACCACTGTTGCTCCACAGCCCTTCTCTAGGTAATTCTTACAATGGAAACCATAGAGCTGTGACCCTTCTTCCAACCCAACTCTCATCCCCACTTTGGTTCAGCATAGGCTGACACATACCTCTTCAATCTGCTTGAAGGCCATTCTGACTCGGGAAGCTTATCACCAAAAATGTATAATTCAGTGGCTTGCATTCACTCTAGACTTTCTAACCTTTCTTTTAAAAAAAAGAGTAAATGAGTCTCACTCAGAAACAAACAAAAAAATTCCCACCATCAGTACTAATAGCCTTAAATGTCACAATACATATCTTCTGTGCACAATCACAAGCATCCTGGTTTCCTCAAACACCTTTTTGGAAAGTAATTTCCCTTTAAAAAGTAATAATAATGATAACTTAAAAAAAAAAAATCACACCTGCATGCTGTTTCTACACATAAAAACTGCTCAGTAGCACCAGGAGGAAAAGCAACGGCTACATAAAGCAGACATATCCATATCTAACATGGTTGCTCCTCTAACAGCAGCAACAGCACAAGACTAGGAAATAAATGAATCCTCACCCATATCAAACTTGATTAAAATACCACTCCCATATTTGCTTCACATGCATCCACTGCAACCTGGTTCTAATTTAAGCTCCCAGGACCAGATTAGTTCCAAGAAGTACACCTGAGTTTGCCAAATTTGCACTTGGAAAAACATCTATGAGGGAAATAAGAGTCCTGTAGCAAATTCTGGAGGTGGGAAGGTCCTGCTGGCAATCCTGAAGAATATAACTCTAGGAAGGAAAAGCAAGCGTCTCCCAGAAGACCAAGCATTATCTGTGAACTTTTATAGCTAACAGATACCAGCTGAGTTTCAGCTTAAATTTCTTGCTGCATAACCTGTGTTCAATTCACCCTTTATTTTTATTGAACTTCTTTCTAAGACACTCATCTTTTTCAAGGATGTAAAATGAGTTAAACTCAAATTTGCTGGTTCTCTACAGATGAACGCTCCAAGTATACCCAGGCAGGAGAGATCTGCTCTGCTGCAAACCAATCCATGTGTCTCACAACATTCCCTTGATTTAAACTGAATAACAGCACAGCAGGGAAATACGTAGGAACTAAAAATAATGCTAAAAAGGTGTTTTAATGCTTTTTTATGTTGCTAAGTTTTAAAGCAATTCATGAAATGAAAATTAATACAAACCAGCACAATGTATTCCTGTGAGCTTCTGATAACTGGCACAATCCCTTCACTGGCATGTTTGTTTCCAGGGGAGTGTGTCAAATGAAAGACGACTCTGTTTTCAGCCTAGCATGACAAATGAATGAAAATTCTGCTGCCTCATGCTTGAGAAACCAAAAAAAGTGTTCTCCTCAGCACATGTGCTCAATTACACGAGCTTAGGTTTTCTTGACCAATTTGAACAACGGTATTTACATGTAATTTTTTTCTTCTGTTGAAACTATTTTAGCCTGTTACCTTTTTTACTTAGATTTTCAGAAAACAATTACTTAGGAAAAATTAGACTGCCCAAGAGAATACTGTCATGTATAACCATAACTTATGACTTAACATAAGCTTTGTCTGAGATGCAGAGAACGCTCACCAACTCTCAACATTTTTACAATTACTCTTCAAATTCAAAATGGAGAAAAGCTACAAAACAACTGAGCACATTATTAAAGCCAATACTGACTAATTCAAAATCCTGTCTACTGTTATAGTTTATTTCCATTTAGGTTTTTATTCTGGTAGTTCAAATGGAAGGAATGAGTAGGTATCCTTTATTTCACATGTTTTTCCAGGAACAATATTACGTATTTATTTTTATTCCATTTTATATATTAGATTTTTTTTTACCTATATTCTATAATGTTACATATATTTTTATAATATAGGTAGTTTTATATATTTATATATACCTGTATGTATTCCCTTATAGGCTAAAGGAAGTTGTTTCTAGGGACTCTTCTTGAAAATCTGCCTGTTGCATCAGAGATTTCCAGTCTACAGCTCTCAGATAAAAATATTCCCTGCAAAAATCCTGATCCTGTAATATATTCACAGGAACTAAATTGCTACAAAGAGCGAGCACTGCTTTTGCGGTCCAGGTTAGCAGGGAAAGCAAAATGCGATGTCTCCTGCAGTGCATTTCTTGTTCAGTGCCTTTGCCCCTAGAAAGCACAGCGCCCTGATTTACAAGAGAGGTGACACTATACCCAAAGACAACTAAACGCAGTCCACACTCACCTCTGTGGAACATCAGTATAAGGCAGCGACAATTTTGGCATGTTGGATCTAACAAGTTGCAACCCTTCCTACAACGTAATGCCCAAAATATGCTATTTGATTGTTTATACAGTTTTCTTCCTACATTTTCGCTTTAGTATGTGTCCAGCTTCTTTCGAGAGGTTAAGGAACTAAAGGAAATTAGAGAATCTGCAAAGTTACATCCATACCAGGCCTTTACCTCCTCCTCCTCTTGCTTATGCTGTTCTCATTACACCCTTTCACCAGAACTGACATTACCGACCCATATGCTCCTACACACCTAGCCTGTCTTTTCCAATAACTGCTTCCCAGATCTCCACATAAGTGCAATTTTTTGGAGGGAGATTACTAATGACCACAGACTTAGGTCTTAAAGAAAACCAAAGACCAAAATAAATTTAAAAAACAACCCCTCAAAAAATGCTCTGGCTTCTAATTACTGAATTTGTGTCACCTGAACTGTTGCTGTCACTTTTGTGACCACATCTTTAATTGACTTGTAAGCTCTAAAACCTTTCATATTTTTGAAAGGTGTTTATTAGCCTCCCTTCTGATGTCCTAAAAATGAGGAAAGGGCATACAAGAGACAGGATATAGGATGTACGGCTGAAAAGAAAATATTAAAGCTATAAAAGAAGCCAACAGAGAACAATTATCTCCAACACAGACATTTTCAAAAATCTACCCATTATCTTACGCATCAACACAACATTTACACAGTGAATAATCCCCACAGGCATCAACTTTCAGAATAAACATCAACTATTTATTAGCAACTTCCTCAGCCCTATCAGCCCTGAAGGACCCCAATTTATATGCCCATATACTCACACACATCCACAACATATATTTTCATACACACACACAGAGATGCTAATATAAAAACACGCGTAAACAAGCGTACCTCCCCAGCAGTCCTTAACACTTATACAATGCTCTAATTTATATTTGTAATTGTTGCTCAACTTTAAAGTATTTTAAGAACACAGTTAAATAAAAGCTGTTACATAAGCTTGGAATGAATAGACAGCGATCATTTTCATATCTTAATTAACATTTTTAATGCACAACATTTTTTAAAGAAATTACAAAAACATGAGTATCGAAGCTTCTCTTGCAGGTGCAAAACAAATCAGAAAGAAAATAAATCACACCGTGAATAGTTAAAGGATCTAACTGTCAAAAATGAAAAGGTGTATCACACAGGATTTTGAGATCTGTCCCAGGTCCACTGATATTCACTATTTTAACCGGCAAGTGGAATTACAGAACCGCTATTAAACTGGTAGTTAACACTAACCTGGGAAAACCTACAAAGATGCTGTCAAAGAGAAGTACAATTTTAAAAGATCTCAACAAATTGGAGAATTGCTCTAAAAAAATTTGACATTATTTCCTAAGTGAAAGACTAATGGTCTACATCTGGGCAGAATTCATCAACTACACAAACACAGGAACAAAAAAAGCAGTTAGGCAGAAATGATCAGTGAATCACAAGCTGAGCATGAGTCAGTGGCATCATGTTGCCTTTCTGTGCTGCACAGCCCACCGTGACACAAGCAGTATGGCAATGAGCAACCATGCCATTTCACGCAGCAATTTTAAGACCTCAGCAGATTGCTGCATCCAGTTCAAAGTGGCTAAAGAAAGCTATAAGCCTGTTCAGAAGATAAGCAAAAAAAATCTGAATAAGAAGTCTAGGAGAAAAAAAAAAATAAAATACAGTGACTTGTTCAGAGAAATTGAAAGAACAAGAGTGACTTAAGCCTAAAGAAAAGGCAGCTGACATAAGGAAATAACACCTTCAAATACGTAAAAGGTAGCTGTAAATAAAAAAATGGAATAATTGCCCTGTCTGATCTATCAAGGCTAAGCAGTAACAGCCAGATAACAGCACAGGAAGATTCAAGTTAGGTACCAGGAAAACTTCTGAGAAGCATTACTAGCGTATCACTGGAACAGACTGCTGAAGTCTCCTTTAGAAGCAAGTCTTGCATACATTTATCAGGCATGATTCAGAGTTAACCAGTTCTGTCATAGCAGGGTATAGTAGGTCACTAACAGTACTATATTTTAGAACTTAAATATCCTTTTGATGATCAATTTAATAATTACTCTGAAAATATTCCAACTGGATTTACTGCATCTGTTTATGCAGTTTAAAAGGTCCTGGCTGAAAGACAGTATTCTTGTCATGCTGAAGATGACAGATGCTCATGCTGGAAGAAAGAGAGTCAAATGAGATTTTCACAAAACCTAAGAGGGCTTCGAATGGAGCGGCGAGTATCAAGAGATGGCAGGAAACACTTCTTTGCTATGAATTTGAAATCCCATGGGGCCCTCCTCCATGACTTGGACCGCTATGCAGTAGGCTTATTTTTCCTGTTACAGAGCCGTTACTCTGAACTACTAAGAAAGTCATCCTGTAGTACATGATCACTAATAAGTCATCCACATAATTTGAGTTTAGAATACTTTCTCCATCCGTTATCAGCTTTAGCCTTGAAAGATAATACGGAACAGATATGATCAACAAGGTTCCTTGAGAATGTCAGGTGAAAATAAGGACTAAACTGAACAAGAAAAGCAAGTAGGAATTTCTACAAATATCATTAAAACTTTTTTTAAATTAAACTATTACTTTAAAAATTATCTGTATTTGGTTTACTACAAATACATATTTAACTCCTGCAACAAAAACTCCTAAATGAGAATATGGTAGAGCCGCTGTAGTAAACCATATCCAGGCACAGCAGTTATAATGTCTTCATTTATGACAGAAAGCAGGAGCATGTCTCTCAAAATCATACATATTTTTATTATATGTTTACAATATACTTTTATATTTATTTAATCTATTTTCTGTTTGCTTCCACCTTACTTTTCCTGTTGTTTACCTAGCTCCTGTACTATACTATAATATTTCTGAAGGACTCATTTTGTAGAAGCGATGTTATTTTTCTTAGTTTAAGGATGCTTAAAAATAGCCCTGTCCACTGAAATTGAGCTTTCAGATCTAGGTGTACCTGAGTCGGCAGTCTTTCATATGGCTGGTTGTCCTTCTAGAGCCTGGAAGAAGACATGAAGCATTTACTGAGATCAAGAAGTTTTTCATCTCACTGCTACAAAGTCCACATTGTTCAGTTTGGATAAATCCTTAATGTATTTCTCCAGAAAATA
>NW_009634520.1:23494-28085 GCF_000690535.1 Cariama cristata | reverse complement strand
CTCTTTTTGTTTTTTTTTTTTAACTTCAAACCCAACTGATCAGAAGTGGCAAAACGCTGCATATTTTTAACCAAAGATGCTTCATTACAGACTATGTTAATGTAACTTTGAGATTAAATAGGATACTAATACCTCTGAAAGCCCTAAAATACATTTATAAACCTGTATTAATTTATTTTAAATGTATTTCTATGAGTGTTTTTTCAAATGTATTGCTTTAAATAGCTAGGTTTATAAAGAACTACCAGCAGCATTTATCAAATTCTTTCCTTCTTAATTTAGAATACTTTCTACTGAACTAGTTAGAATTTAGGCCTACCCGTCATGTAGGAGAGTCACATAATGATCCCTTTATACTCATTAACTACCATTTTAATGAACTATTACTACCTCGGGACTCAGAAGACCTCAGGGAGGTTGTAACATGCCACTACCTATATAGTAATTCACTGCTGAGTTAGTACATAGCCTCCTTGAAAGAACGTAGGAATGCCCTCCATCACTCTCTGTAGTAGCAATGCCAGCATCAGCAAAATTTCTGCGTGTAAGACACATTCCCAGCCTAAAATTTAACAAACACCTTTGTTAAACTCTAATAAGCTTAACAGATTAGCTATTACTATGACCTATTACTTTGCTAAGTTATCACACTCATAATAAAGCAAGCTGAAAGCATGAGCATTGTCTGAACACCTCAACTCACAGTTTGATGGCAATAAAACATGGCAAATCTGATAAAGGGATGGGGCAGAAAGGCAGGAGACTCTAACATCCCAAAAGGCTATTTGCAAAACCTGCCAGATTCTGTATGAGCCATAAATTAGCCAGCTGATGTTCAAAGGTACCTGGATAAAGAAATCAAGTTTATCATTAGGAACCATCAATTAAAATCCACACAGAAAATTAATTTATAAGTAACTGAAGGGTAAATAAAATTAAAGAATTGGGCCCATATTAAAAAAGCCACATATATGCAATGACTTGTGATGGAACTGACTTGAAGACAGCCCTTCCTATTCACTAGCAATTTTGTATGGAAAACTGGTGTTGTGGTCACTAAAAATGCTTATCTGACCTTATTGCTAGTGAGAATGAGCCAAATAATCCTTAAGGAAGATAATTACCTCTCAAGATTTATGGCAGCTGTGAGCAGATACTCTTACACACAGTGGCACGCCATTCCCTGAATTGCCCTCTATGTTTTTCAAATCAAAATGTTTAGAACTGAACCACACAGGCCCAAGTCAGACAGAGAAAGATCACTTCCCTGCATTTCATAAAGCCATTCCCTGCAAGCAGTTACTGCTCTTCTCTTCCAGTGCTACCTTGGAAGCATCATTTGCATCAGGGAAGGAGGGGAGTAATTCATATTGATCCATAAACCGCCTTCCTCTTGGCCCACAAGAGATGGAAGAAAAGCAGCAGACACACCCTGCCCAAATGGGGAGACCTTCACAATGGGGCATTCCCCTACAGAAGCAGCCTAGGAAACAGCTGGCAGAGGCAGCACGTGCCGAGCTTCTGCTCTCACAGCAATATCCACAGCAAGGCTGCAGCTGAACCAGATGCTCTGAAAACCCAGACGAGTCTAGAAGAGACAGAGGGCAGGTCTGCACAAGGAGGAAAAGCTGAGAAGATGCATGTGAGGTAAACACTTCTCCTGATCTACTTTAAGCATTCTTCAGTTAGGCGAGTGCAACACCCAACAACTTCATCACTACAAAAGGCGGTGGGTATCAAAGACATGTATATGCCTGCTTCTGTCCTTATACAGACATAAAAATGATTCAGCAAAACCAAGCACGTTTGCTGGGAAGCTAAACAGCCTGTCACCACTATCAGAGGGCTGAGAGAGGCAAAATAATCGCTCTTAGTCAATATTCCCTCTGAAGTCACAAGTGAAACAGATTGGGAAATGCTTTCTGCTCCTGAGGAAAAAAAAAAAAATAAGTAAAGGGGCAAACATAAGGTCAGTTTTTCAGCCGCTAACATTAAAAGGCAGCAGTTGTATGGAGCGTATTTGCCTCCCATCATCTTTCATCCACCCAGAGAGCCTTATTCTCAAGTCACAACAGCAGAGTTGGAACTGGACAGCTGAAAAGAAGAGATCTCTTGCTTCCTCCACCCTCATTTTCATTTCCCCACCATCACAAGCAGAAGTAACAGATAAGAGGAATTTTCTTCTGACACATGTATTTTAAGGATAGCTCCTCAGTCTGAAAGCAGTGCAGAGCAGGACAGAGAGCAATAGCCAACTGCAGGAACAACAAAGTTGGGTGAGCAGAGCTGGTAGCAAGACAACACTGCAAAAGGAGAAAAAAAAAATAAAAAGGGAAAAGTATGTCTTTTTCTATGGCTGTGAAAAAGAAGAATCAGCAGTTGAGTGAGCAGCAATAAAAACTTGGCACAGGTTACATCCTAGTAACTATGCTACCAGAAATCTGTTTCAGCCAACGGACTGCAAAAGATAGTGGCTGTTACCAATTCATTCACTTGCCTCGACATGGAATTACAGGATCATCAGCATCAAAGATAACAGTGAAAGTCTGAAGATAAAAATGTGGCCCTACTGCCTCAAGTAAAAACACTGACAAATGTAGAATATTTCAAATGCAAAAGCTACAGGAAAAGTTTTGTGGTAACAGGACTTACATGAAGCAAAGCTATATCCCAACGTGGGTTGTTTCCCACATTTTCAAGTTATAAAGTCAAGACTAAAGAAACACCAACAGACAAGCAAGAATATATTTAGTAAGTAACTTTTGACACAGGTGAAGAGGAAAGGACTGAAACTGCAAGTCTGCAAGCTACTACACGGAAAAAAGCATTCTGTTACTGACAATCCTGCAAGTACCAATAGTAGGCCAAAGCCACATTTCCCTCTGTCTCATAACTCCACTCATGGAATCAAATTCAAGAAATGAAAAAGGATTCCATCAGATGCATTTTCTTCCTCTCATAACTTGTCTTTTTTGGAAGGAAAAAACCCCAAACACAAAACAGTGGTCACAGAAATATTACAAAACTATTTCTGAAAAAATCAGTCACAGTAAGTACCACTGGACAAAATAAAATAAATATTTACTGCAGGGTGAAGAAACCGAGAGAGCGGGAAGAAAGGAAGGGGACTAAAATCAGTCTGTTTCCTTTTTTAGCTCCCCTCCTCCAATTAGTGCCACACAAACCCTGAGCCCACTTTAGGCAGATGCCAGCAGGGGAAGCTGTATACCCTGTGGCAAAGTTGCTAAAGAGAACACTGTTGGCAAACAGACCAAAAGGATGAAAATTTTTGGTCAAGTTCTGTTTTTGTTCTTTGAATCAAGACAGAGGATAGTACCCTTTTTTCCTTTTAAGTTGCAAGAGAAGTCATTGTTAAAAAAAGAATATGAGATTGTTACAAGATTTGAGTTTAATTAAGTCTAAAATATACACTTACAGTTTAAAAATTAAGAGATAACAGAAATATGATAAAGATAATACATGCTACAAACAATAATGAGTATTCTGAACAGGTAAAGGAGATTTGGGAAGAACTCAGTGGTTCCCTGAAAAGGAACTACAATCTCTCATCGTTACTCTGCCACTCTGTCTTTATGCAACACACAGAAGATGACTGCTTACCCAGTGAGCAGCTATTCAGTATTTTTCTCCACACATTTGTTCATGTGTGGCCTCATCTGCTCTTAGCTGCATGCTGTTCAAACACGTTTGGAAGCCGTGGTTATTTGTTTTGAAGCCCATCACAATGGCATCAGAGTTCATCAATAATATTATTCACCATTGTAATATCTTAAGAGACAAGCGTGCATTGCTTTCCTTCTTTCATAGATTGCAAAATGAGGTACAGATTAAGGTAAAATCTTCAGTCATCTCAGGTGCTAATTTTATCTCAGATACGATTTTTCCAAGTGCTCAGTATCAAACAACATTCCATACATTCAGGGCACAGACTTTAATCGACTTCAGCTGCAAACTCTCAGCATTTCTGCATGTAAGCCCCTAGTATCTCAAATTATGCAACCAGAATTGCAGAGCACTCAAATCAATTAGTCACCACTTGGGAAAAGTTTCGTTTAAATGACTTGCCTAGCATCACATAGGAATTCTGTGGCAGAGAGAGGAATAGAATCCAATCCTCAAGGGCACTTTTCGTCTGACTAGCTTACCCATGAAACCATTTTTCCCCCCCCGCAATCTTCTCCCCCACTCTCTACATACCCTCAACATCTACAGGTTAAACAGTTTTTACAGACAACAGTCTCTTTCAATACATAAGCCTGAAGCTGCACTGGGGCCAGATCTCTCCCTGAGCCTGAATAAGTAAAGACCCTGTAGAATATAATGTAGTGAATTAAAAATCATCACAATGAACAAGCACAAAGAAACCAAATTAAGATTTGAGACGTTCTGAAAACAGACATTCCCTAATTTCACAGTATGCAGTCCTGGAAATTTGTTACTAGTCTTTAAAATTGATATTAAGGTACATGGCTGTTGTACAAAAAGACAGAGAAACAAGTAGATTCAAAAAAGGAAGAAAATATTTGCATAAGCAATGCGGACCTGCTTTATAATACTAACTCCCAAGCAG
>NW_009634520.1:0-23462 GCF_000690535.1 Cariama cristata | reverse complement strand
CTCTGAAGAATTATTTTGATTCTAATAGGCTCCACTAAATTGCAGAATGATCTGGCTAGTTATCAGCTTGCCTATTTCAAATTAGAAATATTAACACACATATAACATAAAATGGATCATTCCTTAAAACAATAAAAGCGTAATGTTTCTGAGAGATATGCGGTAGTAGACTGGTATCTGCACAGAACTAAAAACCAGTATATGCTGTATCATTGTAGAAGGGCAGGGAGAAATCAGCAAACCGAGTGCATCAATTAGGACAGGAAAGGAGACTGCATGTATTATAAGCAGATGAGCCCAGGCGTAGAGAGACAGTTCTGAAACACACAGTGTCCAGGCAACTGATGATTCTCTTACAGGAAAGTGTACTTTTTGTCTCAAAAGACCCAGAAGTATTTACCAAGCACTTTCTGCAAGGCATGTGTATTTTTATCACCTAAGACAAAGAAGGAGAAGACCCAGCACCTTGCAAAATCTCTGAAGTATAATGGAAGTAATGAGATTCTAAAAATAATGGCAGTCACATGAGAAACTGGCTAAATGTTTTAATTACCAATTCTGTTATGGTACAACAAAGTTCTTCCTTAATAATTCAGTAGAACTTCTCTACACGAGGGTACTCCAGAAACACAAATGGAGATGTCTACTTTCAGACCACAAATGACTGCAACCATTTTTTATTCAAATTACTTGGAATCTTGTTGAAATATCATTCGTGAGGCACATTTTCAGAAATTATAAATAATCCAGAACTGTTTTGCTTATGTGAATGGCATTGTTAGCATTTATCAATACAAGACATACTTGCAATACTTTTGTATCATCTCTATCTCATTTTATGACCACATTTAATGTAAAACTTTTGACTAAGAATTAAAAAGCCTTATATACCCTGGAAGACAAACTCCATCAAGCTGAATAAACATGAATAATCCAAGTCTTTTCTTAAAAAAAAAAAAAAAACAAAACCCACAAAACAAAAAAAACCCACACAAACCAAAACCAAAAAAACAAAACAAAACCAAAACACAAGAATCTAAGTATTTGTAGCTGTATTTCTGAAACAATATTTCACATGTTTATATTTGATGTAGTTTTCCTGCACAATAAGAATAAAAGAATAACTTAAAATAAAGAACTATACTATTCTCACATCAGACAATTAAAATTTGCATGCAATTAAAACATTGTTTTTAAGATTAGAATTCCAACTCCGCAAGTTTCCAGGAATCCTAGGACTCATGCATGCATTTACATGGGAATCAAATATGACTGCTGCCTAAACACTGGTAGAATTATGCTCCCAAATAAGTGGACAGGCACACTAAGTTTTTATTCAATAATATTTATAGATCTAGAGTCAGACTTAAATATCCATGAACTGAAAAATTACAGGCACCTTTACAAGCAAGACAACTTTACATATGGTGAACAGTTTATCTTACCTAAGAAAACCTTTCTGTTTATATTGATCTAGAGTTGCATGAAAGAGTCTTGTTTATAAAGGATTCTTTGCATAGCAAGTGTTCCTTGAAAAACTAAAATGACGAAAATTTCCATAATCATCTTAATTTAGACAGACTTTACACACAACACATAGGTTATAATCTATATGCATACATACTTTATGTAATGTTCTTCACCTGAAAGACTTCAACAAAATTTTTTTTAAAAGTCTTCACTACCACCCACTTCTTTTCAACTAATGTTAGATAAGACCAACTGGGGATCTAGGGGAGAGAAGCAACTCTCAAAAATGAGGAAATGACAAAAGGAAATTGGGATATGGCCCACCAAGATAGAACTATAATTAGTTTCCATATTTCTATATTAATATTTTTACCAAAAAAGTGAAAAGAAAAATATTTTTAGAAGACAAGTCAAGAATATTTGTTCAGTTAATGATTATTAACAGGAGGTACAAATAAAACCAGATACAATAAGAAAAATAGCTTTAGTGACAAAACAACAAAAAAGGAAAATTTTTTTTGCTTTCTTTACTGAATGAGTCTCCAGAAATCTTTAATTGGGTCTCAAATTCAGGTGAATATCGAATAAGGGCACATAAACAAAAAAACTTGCTGCTCACTGCATTAATGAGTTGCAACACAATGAAATTCAAATTCTGAAGGGTTCCCTTATGGCAAAATAAAAACAAGAAGAGTTAATTCTATGAGCAATTTTAAAGTCTTCATACTTATTTATTCTGCTCTCACTAATCATTACACCAAGAAATGCTAATCATAACACAGTTTTATATGATCAGTTTTATCAGCTCTTTTTCTATGATTTTAATATAGTAAAATAAAATTGTTTAGAAGATCTCTCCACAGAAGGGAAACTTCTGATTATTTTCACTAATTCAGTAGTTTTAATTAGTGAGTCTCTTCCATCACTACTAAAAAGTAAGCTGAGGTGAAAATGAACTCCACAATTGTATCAAGTCTTCAGTTCTGGTAGGGCATTTTTACGTTTAAATGACAAAGTACTGCCTACAGATACAGAATTAATTCTTTGTTCAAAATTCACATCAGTAGTAAATCCAGGAACAGTCAAGGAAATCTGCTCCATATATTGGTTCCTAATTTGTGCAATTTTATGCCTTTTCCAAAAATTCACTTGTTCCTTCAACCCAAACAAGAAGCAACTGTTTGAGATTTGCTCAGTGGTAAAGGATAAATAAAAAAGCCATCTATGTTTTCTTAATGCCATAAAAGAACCTCAAAGTTTCAATGATAAAGTTAACAATTAAGAGACAATTTCAGGGCAAAAATTACCGCAAGTGTTAGCACAGTAAAAGAAAGAAGCCAAAGGATTTTTAAAAGATCCATATGAATTTGCTGACTTTAACAGAGATGAAACCTAGAAATTCAGACTTTTACTATTATCTGCAACTCTTAACCAGATAAGGAGAAATAACACATTGCTTCTGGAGAATTGCTACTGCTACACTGATTAATATAGAAACTAGTACAAACCAGTTACCCTCCAGGAAGTGTGAGAGTTGCATTACACCCACAGCTTTTATTTTTCCCCCCTTTATAAACAGTCATTTCTTGAATCCAAGATTTAACAATTGTGTGCAGTCACATAACATAAATCCCTGAACAAATAAATTGCCCATCACCTAGATAAGTTTACATCTCGGTGAAAAAAAAAATAAAAAATTTTTTAAAGTTACATTTGCTAAAATTCTTGACAGTCACCTAGAAGAATAAAATTTATTTTGTACAAATATATGTATTCAACCCATATCTGATTTTTGGCGATTATGCTATTCAGCCTGGCAAGCAAACATAGCAAGATTAACACTAACTTCATAAAACAAATTGATTTCATGTTTCAAATGCTGTGATAATTTTCTTTGTACCTTTCAAATTTCAAATTCCCCCTAAATTGAATAGGAGCAGCTGGAAAAGCTTGCAGTAGGTTCTCTTAAAATTGTATGGCACCACAGTAGCTAAGATTTTTCACTGACATTAAAATAAATGCAGCCAACCCATATCACATAATGAAGTAAAATTTCATTCTTTGCCAACAAATCTTACTCAAAATAGCATAGACAAGAAACTAATTTCAATACTGTCCTATGCCACACAATGAATTAATGCCATAGATGAAGAAATGCTACAATCTCACAAGGGCATTTCCAGCAAATGAGTCTCCACTGGCTGAAACAATCATTGTAAATACTCTGCTACCTTCAAATTCTGTCTTCTAACCCTTTCTTTTTACCACTAGATAGAATATGTATTTGATATTTACTTGATAAGATAAACTTGAATTTTGCCCAATAAGTATGCTCTGGCTGCCATTATATTAAACCAGCAACAGCAATCCATCAATTAGGCTAACAGATGCCAGCTAATACTAGAAATAATGTGCTTAAATGCTTTTTAAAAATAAGAATGGCATCTGAAACTAAAGTAAATATTTGATAAGTCTGGTAAATTGTCACTTATTTTCAAGTGTGAGTTTATGTAGTACATAGAACTAGAATAATGCTGCTAACAATTAAGATATTCAATAATTATGCAAACTTATAATTTGCTTTTGTTTGATATTTTCTAAAATTAGTAACAGGCTATACATTCACAAAACTTAACAAGGCAAATTCTTTATTATTCAATCAAAAATAACCACAAAATATTAGCTATGTGTTTTTTAACAAACAAGTTCAATCAAGTTGCTTGCTACCATCCGCATGGATGTTTTTGATACTCATTCAAAATCACTTACATGTCAAAGACACTGCATGAAATTGAAACCCTTACTAATGCCAAGGTTTGACCCAGGATCCAAAATAAATCTGCATGTACAGACCCTTGTACCTACACAAAGCACCAATTACTTTAAATAAGGTTTTGTCTGTGCGCTAGAGTCCACCCATGTGGAGCCAATTACTATAGCAAGGCCATTATATGGTTCATTTCCCCATACCAGCTTGGCAAGAGGTGTACATGGGTGTAGGAAGCGCAAAAGAACCTTCACTAATAAAGTGCCTCAAACACACATCCAAGCATTGTAATATTTAATGTTACAACAATCACTTCTTCACTGGGACTGGACCATGCAAAACAGTAAACACTGCGGGGCAGTTCCCAATTTGAACAGTATTTTTCAAGTTTCTCTTTTTAGTCCACCAGTAAAATCCAATTTTATTTTTTTTTTAAAAAAAAAGCTTCAATAATTATGCTGATCCTTAATCTACATTGCACATTTCTAACAATACCTGCGAATTCCTAAGAATGTTGAGAGGCTGTAGGATTTGAACAGAAGGTATAAGAAAAATGCCGGAATCGCATGCTCTTCAAGAAGTATAGTATGTTTATAATAGCAGAAGTACTGATACTACTTATTGATTATATCTAGTATCATTCTATTCCTAAACAGGAAAGTTGTCGTTTGAAATAATTATTATAAATAGGAGCAAACCACTAGAATATAAAAATATCTCCCCCATTGGAAGTACTGAAGCTCCACCTAGAGGCTTTTCTTCCTCTACTGTCATTTGTGGTATATGTAATATCACCTAGAAATGTGAACAATATTAAATGTCAGAGGCTTCCTTTGTACCTCCTCTTTTGTTATTCATAACGGGTTCTTGCCCTGAACCTTTGCCTGGCAACACTAGCTCCTTCACTGCCATCAAGTGGTAAGAAACCAAAACTGAACTTAAAAATGTAAAATCTCAATAATCAGATTAAATGATCCATATAGTAGCGAGACAACTATAAATAGTGAATACTGAAAATCTTTACGGTTCTTTTCACTGAAGTTCTGGTAAATCTGCTCCAGAGCACCACGAAGCCTTACACAATAAATTCAGCAATGGTTTCAAATCTCTTTTGGTAAGGTTCATTTTTACTTATTGTACAGAATAAAAACCTACATCCATATTCCCCAACATTATATTCAGAACAAAAAAGCATCAAAATAAAAGTATTTTTAAGCAATAATATATGTAATGCTTAACACTTCAAAAATACTGAATTTGGCAATTAGGAGGAATTCCTAACATAATTAGAAGGCACAGCACAAACGTCTCCTCAGACTTTGTGTTGCCTACTGGCAGTATCTCAAAAGAAAGGGCGACACAGCAGCCCATCTCTTTGGCAGTGTCTAATGCAGCAAGTATGCAGCTATGTCAGTCTCTCCCTTTGTGTTCCACAGCCGTAATCAACTGTGGACATTTGTTATGTCAGGAGAAGTCTTAATGCTCTACAGCCAAAATTGACCTATGGCGAAACAAGCACACAACACACCAAAAAACTGGGAGGGTTTGTCTAGATCAAATAAATTGAGAAAAGAACTAATAAAGTAACAGCAGGATGGATCCAGGCTGCAAGACCTTGACTACTTCAATTTCAACACCTTGAGTGACTTACGATACAACTACTCCCACAGTCGCCCATCACTCCCATGTACAATGCTTTGAATTACAGAAATCCCACAGGGTTTCCACCATGACTAGGAATACCCCCAAGACAAACCTCCTAGCATACATATAGTGAAATTGCATTAACTGCTTCTAACTGCTCTTCCATGCACACAATCTTATTTCACTATATTTTCTCTTCAGCAGTTATTCCAATTGGGTATTTTGTCCATGGCAGAAGACAGGGTACAAAGACTTCTTGGTGTTGTCCTGTTAGACAGAACAGTGACTAGTACATGCAGTGGAGCTTAAGAATTCAACTTCTGTTACAGAAATTTAAAAACAGAAAAAGGAAGATTTCAGATTAAAATGAGCAGAAAAAATAATATTCTCCATACCAGAGATATTTTATGCGTTATCAATACTTCACTGGTAAGGAAAGAACTATTGAACTATTTCTATCAAATTCTGTGCCTACCAGTCTGCAGATTAAATCTGTGCTAAGTACTGTGTGGCTGCTTACCTACTAACTGAGCAGAGCCAGCATTCCGCTGAAAAGCAGGCTCACACAAAGCAGTCTGCTAAAACTTTGCCATTGGGAAAGCAACCTGCAGACAGACAAACTTCCCAGCTGGAAAAGGTCATTCTGAAAGATCTGACTTCTGTACTTGCTTGGCCCTGGAACCCAGCCTGCTCACCCAAAGACACTCTGTTTCTAGACCATCAATTTTCAAACACAGTTGTGAAAAATCCTCCTTCAAAATAATCATTGGTATAACACCTACGTGTCGAAATTAAGACCACATCAACTATTTGTTCGAGAATGACTGGAGAAAGCCACAAATAATAAAATATTATGAAACTTAGGACAATTACTTCTGCAACGGTGGGCAAGGAAGAATAGGACTGATACTGACATGCAGAAGTAAAAATGGATCTTCAGAAATAACACCAGTAAGAAGAGACAAAAAACTGAACAGAAGCAGCCTAGAAATCAGCGGACAAGCAAAGAAAACAAATGACCACTGACAACTGAAGTATCTGAGGATAAAAAAAAAAGGCATTAAAAAGGAATATATAGAGGGACTGTAACATGCAGCCTTACAGCTACACGCAGCTTTAGGCTCAAGGCAACACTAACTGCCTGTTGCTTGGCAATTCAATCTCGAGGTCCAACTGAAAAGCCAAAACCAATTTTAGACAGTCATTTTAGTTACAGAAAGCATAGGGATTAGACAAAGAGGCTGTTCCTGAAGTAATTGAAATGTAAGTTAACCGGGGTGCATACAACCACTTTAGCTCCTGAGCGGAAAGAAAAGACTGAATTTATGATGAGCAGTGAAATTTGATGGCAGCAGGAACACATTTAAAAACAAACAAACCAACCACACAATAAAGAGAAAAGATGACCTCCAAGATTAAGAGTGACAAACAGAAGTAAAAGACATTAGAGATTAAAAAACCCCACACGCAAAAAAACCCTTAGTTTTTCTCTCCAAACATGATTACATGCAGTTCAAGCTGATTGCAGATCTCTTGAAATGATGTGTCGAATACACTGATAAGAAAAAGTAACCATAGAAAGGGTGCTTTAAAAGTTACAGATATCCCTGTATAGTATCCCTGATTGATAACTGTCCCCTCATTAAGAACTACAAAAAAAGGAAAAAGAGGAATCAGAAGACAAAGTACAGTATATACTCAAGCAGGACAGAGAAGACACTCAGACTGTTCACTCTTTCAGCCTCTGAAAATTAGAACAGAAAAAAACAACCCTAGCATAAAAGCCATGGAAGGTGTCATCAGAGAAGAGAGAATAATTATTAACTCCAGGGGCTGCATGGACAATCCCCATGAATTGCAGTGCAGGAGGTTCCTAAGATGTATTTACAAATCCCTAACAATACTCAAACATCACAGTCAGCTCAGCAATTCTCAGCTGTGGCCACCAGGGACCCTATATACTGCCCTCATTAAAGAAAAACACTCAGTGCAGTCCCAGCAACAATGCTGCCTCAGTGAAAAATAAAGCTTTAGGCATAGCAAAGCACAAGAAGCCATTCAGGTAACTGTCTAGTTCTCCATCATTATTCTAGGATTGACAGTTTGAAGACAGGGATTTAGTTTGGGGAGAAAAAGGAAAAAAAAAAATCTCCATGATGCCCACTGAGCTAATGGCTAGTGAAAACTGTAAACCTGTTGCCAAATATTAATCTAGAAAATGAAGCCCTGGTAGGCAGGTGTAAACAGATCTGCTATGAAGTCTAGAGAGGAATGAAGAGACTGAAAACAAAGAAAAAAAAAAAAATCAGCATAGGTCATTCGTTCTGAGGATTTGTTTCCATCTTTTCTGTGTAAAGGAAATAACAAAGAGCAACTAAACCAAAATATGCAGTAAGTCTACGGCAAGCATCCGCTTCCTTTTTCTGGGCTACAGGTGTTTATTCTAGTAGTAGCTGGAAGGAAACCTGCCTTTGCCCTCCTCTGTCAGGATGGGAATATCACTGGGATTCTAGAGGAGGGCTATTGCCTAGAAATTAAAGATCAACTCATCTGAAACATTGTCTGGACCTGGCTTTGTCAGAAAGTGGGGTAGGCTTTCATACTTTATCCAAATAAAACTACCAAGGTCCAACTTAAACAGAAAAGGACTGCATAATAAGCAAGATGCAACTCAAAATATCATCAAAAGATCAGCAATGATTCTTTGAAGATTGGCTCCTTTCCTTGGGCTATATTAGCAACTGCAGTACATTTTCCAGATTACTGATGCTTGAAATGAAACACTGGTTTAGAACATTTATACCAGAGCACATGCAATAATTCTTGCTAAAATCACCGATTCAATATTTACCTCAAAAATTTGATACAGAAAAGCTGACGCCTGTTAGACAATCGGCAAGAGTGACCACAAGAAACTCCCCTGGAGTAACCTGCCATTCCAAGCACATGCTGGCTCCAGTAGATTCTCCTGCTTTCCTTCCTCTCACCAGCATGCTGGGGCTCTGCAAAGTGCTATCCTACATTGTATCTCACTTAGACTAAGTGATAGATTTTACACTACTGTAACTCATCTAGAGTATTTTTTTCACCTCTTGTAATGATGTTTTTCCTTAGCCAAGTCACTACAAGACAGATCCTCATGAAAATTAGTCCTGTTTACAAGGTGCCTACTGCCAGTGGATGAATCTTACTACTGATGTTCAATAGATCCCAGAGCACAAGCACTGGGCTGAGAGTCAGAACAGGATTTTCTAGACTGAACAATTATCTCAAATACTCTTACCATAGCCTAGCACAGAAATTAGCAACTTGTATATTAATTTAGTCACACAAAAAAACAGCAAATATTGAGGGGGGTGGGGTGCAAGGGGAAGGAATCAGTTAATTATCACATTTCACAACACACTGGTTTTCTTTCATGTTTTATCCTTAGGGTGTCCCAGTGATCAGTGCCCTTCAGGGAGTCTTTACTACTTCTTTTGACCACCGCTTCAGGACCCATACCATCTCATCTTTAAATAGCATACTGGTTTCATTATACAACTGGACAAAAGGCCAAGTTTTACCATGAGAGTTTAATCATTATTTTCCAGCTTTGCCAACTTATACCAGATGCCAGCCCTTTAGGCATTCTTACCTTCATGTCTAAACCCATTGGTCGAAATATTTTTTGGGAGGTGGCAGGGATTTTGTGTGTGGATTTTTTTTAATCCACCCATCCCCTGCCAGTGGAGAGTCCAAAAGGCACCTCTGCTTGAACAAGCTACCCCTTAGGAATAACCAAATAATTATCTTACTAAATTGTCCTGTGAATCTGATACTCAGGTGGAGAATGGAAACAACTGCAATATATGTACTTTAAGCCCTGCAGCCAAACAGTCTGCGACTCCACAAGCAACCCTTGTGCAAGTTGGGGGGGGGGCGCCAGGGGCAGGGAGGGGTGTTGGGTTTTATGCTAGTAGCAAGTTCTACCCTTGCAGCTAGAATGGGAAATACTCTGTGTATTTGTCTTAGCTGGACTGCAAAATATTGAATACCTGATCAAGACACAATTCTACCTTGACTGAAAAATCAATTTCAGAAGCCAACCTAGTCCAGTACTGTCCTTCCTGGCCACAGTATCAATCTGATCACGTCTAACCAGCTGTCATGTAAGGCTCCCATATCTCATGACAGCAGACAGCATAACCAATACCCTGATAATAATGGGATACCGTTAATTCAATGACAGTGTCTTCGAGTTAATCTGTTAGAAAAGAACACAGAAGCTATGGGAATGCATCTTACATATTCCGTAAGTGAAAAAACTCACATTTTACAGCATTCTGCTTTCTTTAGGTCAGAAACTTCAGAAGATATCATGCCCCTGTTAACAGTTCTCTAAATACCAGATGAGTTTTCTCCCCCCTCCCCCGCCCCCCAAAAAATTTAAATCTGAACTTTGAGGAAGGTAAACACGTAGAAGAAAAATGAAATTATATCTTAGAAAGAAAATATGGGTATCAATATTCAATGTTAAGCACTGTTTATATTCACAAATACATTTACAAGAGAAGTCAACGTTCTGCAATGCAAAATGGCAATCTATGCAAGAGTAGTTTTTAAACAAAAATAGCACCTCAGTTTATTTCTTCAAATACTACAAAATGAATGCAAATAAACATTTTACACTGAAAACTTTAAGACATTATGGTTTAAGATAGGAAGTGTAACACCAAGATGAAAGTTTTGTATTGTTAGGGTATGATTTTTACTTCAAGTGCATTTCTCTCTAACTCTACTCCTTTTATAGGGAGAATGTAGTACTACCTAAACATTTTGGATTTAAATAGAGTCTACTCCAACCTGCATCTTCAGAGACCGGTAGAATGAAACATTATGGTTTTACACCAAAATAAAGATAAAGCTAAGATGTGTGATAAAAATCAGCTGCAACACTAAATAATGTTTAATTGCACCTATATATTGTAATTTCCTATCACACTATGATAAACTGGAGCCTACACGGGACAATCCTAGGTCCAACTGTCAAAGTAGCTCAAAATGGGAAATATTCACCATCAACACCTCTCCTATGAAACTGTCCATCTGAACTCCACACCCAATACATCGTACCTACAAAACTAGACTTCCCAGAAAATGCAGTCTGATTTAGTCTTTCATTACCCCGTGTTTTTTTCTAGTTACTGTTTCTTTGGGTTCTCAAACTTGATTTCTCAATGCAGTACTTCAGATATGTAGGTGTTAGCAAAGAGCCAAGTCTACCCTAAGTTCACATCAGTTGACATTAGTCAAGGCACATGCACAGCAAAAGCAATGGGTAGGATTACATATAGGGTTTAATTACTTTTGGTGGTACCTAGAAGTATGAGTTTATTAGGTCCCTGAACAATAAACAGATCAATTCTATTTAGCAAAAAAAGAAAATTAATTGTACACTAAAGAACTGTACTAAAACCTTGAAATTCAATACATTTAATTCAATACAACTTTTAGCTTTAATATGTTTGCTTAAAGTTCCTGCATTTCAAAGAAGTTCCCTGCCACAAAATTTATTTGGGCAAGTTTCTGTCTTTTAAAAACTTCTAAGTGAGGGCATTTCATAAAACCCTGTCATGTCTTTCTCTTCACAATGTTAGCATTTGACAGGAAACATAAAAATTGTTTTCACAGTGATCTATATAACTGAAACAAAGCAATACCAAAATCTTGCTTAAACCAATAGGAATGAACAAAGACATTGCTAGTAAGTGGTACCATCAAAATTAAGATAACTAGAGTAAAATAATTTCATTTTTTCCAAAACAATAAACTTAAGTACATCACAGTAAGAACCTTGCTGGACAATTAATAAATCCACAGAATTACTATGGTATAAAGGAATCATAAGTCAAAAGGGGGGGAGGGGGACCACAAACCAACTCTGCTTAAGTCTTAACTCAAGTAGTAATACAAATCCAAGCCCTCCCCTTAACTTCTGAAAAAGAGAACTATTGTCGAAGACTGAGATGTTTCAGAGTTAATGCTAGTTACTAAAGCAAAGTGACCAGAAGCAGATGATAAATTCCTGAACTCCTTCCGGATATCTCAGTTAAAGGCTTGAGTTCCTAAGAAAATGTGTTTAATCATACATGTGTAGCAGTTAGTAGAACAGGAAAACTGCATAACAGCAGCTATTCTTCCTTCTAATGATCAACAACTATCATAGCAGCATGGTGGATTTTGTGCCAGTTCCACTGGAATTCATGGAATGTATAGCTAAAAAAAAAAACAACCACACATGTTGACTACTTTCTACCTTGTTAATACAGACTTTTGTATGTATCTAAGCAAACTAGAGTGGCAGTTTGACTTTCAAAACACTTTCATTTCTTTAAACGTAATCAATACCAGGATGCTAGCTGCAGACTGCTTAATGATGAAACTATGAAAAGTTTCATTCAGGAATAAAGCTACAGCCATGCAATTTAATAATTTATGCAGTGAGTCTTTCCTGTTGGAGATGTTCAGGAGACTCACACATCAACACATTCTTTGCAGCAGAAAGGTCAAGAGAAGCAAATTCAACTTGAAATAAATATACAGACATGTTACTCCAAACAGACAAATTAGATGCTAAGAAGTTGCCAGGACCATGGTTTTCACCCGAGATTGCTGACTGAAATTTATATACAAAGCTGCGTAACTGCAGGTGAGGAAGGTAACCCAGTACTGCAAAAAACTGCCACCAAGGACCTGACAGGCTGCCAATGTGATTCCCATCCACACACACAAAAAAACCCACACCACAAAAACACACACACACCCCACACACAAACCACCCACAAACAGAAGTGATCCTGGGAATTACAGACCTGAAAGTCTGTCATCCGTCCTTACTAAAGGCAGTAGGGGTATAAAAATAAAGTCCCTGTAGACAGGGATAAACGTGGTCTGTTGGAAAAGATGTTGCACGGCTTCTGCAAAGAGAAACCCTGCCTCACCAACCCACTCGAGTCATTGGAGTGCATCAGTGAGGACAGAGAGAGGAGGTCCAGCAGACACAGAACAGTCCAATTGTGGAAAAGCTTTTGACAGGGTTCCACACCAAAGGTTATCAAAGAAACTAACTTGCCACAGGATGGGAGGAAAGAGTCTTACAAATAGAAAATTAATGAACAGGATACAAAAAGCAAGGTTTAATGGCCACTGTTCAGGGCAGAGAATAGGCAGCTGAAAGGTCTCCTGCTGGGGGATTGGTGCTGGGACTGGCTTTATTCATCCCTTTCAATGACAACCTGAGTAGTTGAGCATGCAGTGAAACCTCACAGCGCACAGGTGACACTATATGTTTTGGCTAGATACCAGACACTACCGAGGGGAATGCCAAATCAAGTGATTAGGCAAAAAAGTGAGAGATAAGATTCAGTGTAGGCTAGACTGTCACCTTAAACTAAACCATGCCCACACAGATCAGAGCTTAGAGCTGGCAATTAGACATCATTAAGTGATCCAAGACACATTGCTGACAGTTCTCCAAACCCACTGTACAGCACCAGCTGACCAAAAGGCACCACCAGGAATGCACCTTTTAACATTACTTATGAAAAACTACAGAGGCTGAGAGGTACAGGGGGCAAATGGACTGCAAACCATGGCTAGGTTCACATGCTCTCATCAAGTAACACCATCTATTGCCGCTGGCTTTATTATTTTTAAGAAAGAAGTACAAGGGTTATACAGAAGTATATGAATAGTAAGAAACCAGGGTGGAAACTAGCCAGAGCACATTGACAGCATCCAGCACTCCCTGAAGGCATCCAAGGAGCTTGTGGATCACATGGAGGGGTGACCTAACTGAAGACCAAGACTAGGGAATGGAAATAGGCCCTCACAGGCACCAGGATCCATTGCTTGAGACCCAATACTAGACTATTATTAAACATTTGCAATCAAGACAAGGCTAGGGTGTTTAGTATTCTCAATTGCAAATAACATTAAAAAAAATTCACATTATTTCTTAATTGATATATGTTTTTCCAAACCCAAATCCTCTTCAGAAGCTATACTGCATGACACCACTGAGGAAAAGATCACAATTTAAAAAGAAAAAAAGAAGTATGTACCTCCAGTGATCAAAAGAGTGTCTTAACCACATGGAGAGAAAGAGAGTGATTTTCAACCAACGAATCACAAGGCCCTGGAAAACAGTAAGCTACAGATCTACTTCAGCTATTATCCTTAAATCTAAGTCCACTAACCAGCAGTCTGCACCTCCACCAGAAAATTAAGGCATAAATCATCATGATTGAGGAAATTAGTAAGTCAGTAACTCATTGATAGGTCAGTCTCTATGTGTCTAGCAGAGGATTGGATTTTTTTTTTTCCCCTCCCCAAAATTAACACAGCTTTCTGGTTAAGCACGTAATATTACTCAACCAGAAAACACAACAACCAAACAGATTTACCAAATGGACTACTGGTGCACTACAGCATGGGAACTCTGTACTATCTAACTCAATATGAATGTAAGTCAGTTATACCTAATTTTTAAATATAGTACATAATATACTTACAAAAGAGGTTTGTTGTTTGTAAATTGCAACAGACAACTGACCAGCTGATACCCTCAATCTGTCACAAAATTAAGTGGCATATAGCTCTTGTACTCTCCCATCACAGCATTTAAATCCCATAAAAGAACACTATAGGAATCACTGACTATGAAATGGTGATTATTAAATATAAAAGCTAGTCTAAATCAGTTTAAAATTTAATAAAACATTGATCAGACTACAGAATAATTTGTGGTATTTTCAGGGGTAGGTAAAAACAATTAATGACCATTAAAGGAGAAGCTATTCACCCCAAATCAGTGCAGCAAGGCTACTTCGCAGCTTTCTCTTGTCCTCATCAGCACTTAATGCTTCCTTCAACAACCAAAAGCACTTTACAGTTTTGGAGACAGCAGCGTTTCAGAATTACAGCCCATCTATAAAAGCAAGACTCCCCTAGTTCTTCCTTCTCTCTTTAGTCAAAGACAGATTGCAGAGTGACTTTACTTCAACAGCTGCTATGCATCTTCTGGTTTTCTCCACAAGTTTTCCAGATTAACACTGAGAAGGAAGAATTTCAGATCTAGCAGGGATGAGGGACTGCTTATGAATTTTCTTCACTTCTCACTCCACCACTCGTTTGTTTGACATCAAGAACAACAGTTTGCAAGGCCTGCAAGCCAGGTCATTTAAGAAATTTGCACTTAAGTAATCCATCAGGTGAGAGCCCAGTAATACACAATCCTGCTTTAAAGTTACATTCAAACTGTGCTGTTGTTTGCATAACTGTAACATACACCACATGTACAACACATTGCCACATACGTAAGACTGTTTACAAATCACTTTTATACAGAGCTAATAACATCCAAACAAGGCTGACAGACAAACAAACAAGAAGCAAAAGAAACCCAGAAACACCAAATCTCTAAATTTAGGGAAAAACCAAGAATTTTAGGCTGAAACACCACCACAACTACTGTTTAGGAACCCAAAATTGAGAGAAGCAAACTTGTAACAGGCACAGCATACGGATAAGCAAAAGCACAATCACTAATGAGCAAATCAAAAGCAGAACTGCAGGTTTTCATATGCTGCATGAATTTTGTTAGCCCACTAGGATGCTGTGGAAAAACAAAACATTTCAGATATATGTTAATATCCTCCTTTTATTTGTTTTTATACGAGACCCATTCTTATAGATGAAAAACCCTTTGTTACGGCTTATACTCTCATTCTTTCTGTCTCAGCTGTGCAACAGCACCACAGGCTCTTTGTTACTGGCCCTGCTGAGAACACAAGGAGCATCAACCCAACTAAGGAACATTTTATATGCTGAATTTTCATTTTATTTTTTAATTTTACCAAGTACTTAAAGTTAAAATGGCACCATAGATACCTTTAAATATCTCCCTTAAAGCTATAGTTTTCTCTAGATCTGATTAGAAAATCATGTTTATCTTAATTGTAAAATTACTCCAGATGGAGCATAAAAGGTTTATCATTCAACAGAATGAAATTAAGGCTGCCTCCAAGATTTTTCTTTACACAACTTTACAGACAAGCATGATGACCACAATCCACAGCAGTCAAGTAGTAAAAAGTCCACTGGGAAGTCATTTACAAACCTGTATGTTAGATTAATTATGTGGCTGTTTAGATGTCAACATAGGCACATACATGAGAACTTCAGCAAAGGAGATGAATTTGAAACAAGCATAAAACATACAGCCTTGTGTAAGCACCAGAGGCCACCAGCACAGGTTACCTACCATTCCTCACTGAGAAACTGGTCACTCCCTTCAATGAATTACAGTCAAACACAGAACTTCTAGGAAGAAAAATAGCCCATTTTTTATTTCCTCAATTTGAAGATTAAGCTATTGTGGATACATTCTCAAAGGATTAGTGAAGTAGGAAGTATAGAGAGGAAGAGCTGAAACATTATTGCTGCTGCAGACAGGAAAAAAAAAATTCAAGACTGCTTGCTTTATCCTTTTCACAGCACTTCGCATACTGTTAGTTCCCTTGGGGTCCCAAACATAGTAGTTTCCTATTGCTATATGTCCTTCTACACAGCAAGAAAGAAGAAAATATATCTGAAAGAAATCAGGGAAGTATTATATGAATAGATTGTCAGAGAAAGTTAACAGTAAATGTCTTTAAAACTACTTATAATAGTAGATTCTGAAACACTTTTGTGTCTTTAAGAAAGGAGCCAACAATGAAAGCAAAAAAAAACCCCTGGATTTCCTTGGACAACATCCAAGCAGAAATTTAATAGGAAACAATACAGAAAACTCATTTTTATGGAAAATACAAGTTTTACAAGTCTAGATGTCTCAATCATTTTTAAATGCAGCAACCATGAACAAAAACATGAAGAACATTATGCATACTTGACACATGTCAGGGCACTTACAGAACAGATTACATTATGTATCAGCAGCTTACCTGGAAGTTCAGCACTGTTTAAAAAAACAAAAAAACAAACCAAAAAAGGCAAAACCAAAAACAGAACACACACACAAAAACCCATGTCCTGCACCACCTTCACTTACAAATCCAAGCAGTTATCATAAGTGCTTCTTTATGGTGACTCTTGTGAGCAATTAAACTACTCTACAGTTTGGAACAACTTTGTTCTATAGAATCCAAGTGAATAATTGCAACAATGACTTCACACAATTTTAATAATTTACACTTTATGAAAAGCAGAGTTTCCAGAACTGCTCAAAATCTCACATCCATGTATAACGTATAAGTAACAGACTCAAATAGGAAGTTTAAAACCATGAAGAGATGCAGAATTATGTCTCAATAATATATTGAGAAAAAAATACACAGTTACTCTTATGGAATGAACTGAGATTACAGCTAAAGCCGCTAGAAAGAAATCTAGATTTTCTAATGAAATATTTGTTTGAACTAGTGCAATGGAGCCTATTACTGCCTTAATGTTGATAGTATATTCAGGGGCCTTGGGGGGCTTTTTCGGCTGTAACTGCCATAACAGGAGCCAATTCGTAAAGTCAAAAAAAGCAATTTTGAAGAACCTCTCCCTCATCTATCAATTAAAAGAAATGTACAGTTTCAAGAATTACTAACATCCCTCACAGTTCAAATAAAGGTCTGCTACTACTATCACCTAATGGTATATTACAGAGGTTATTATTTTTGCACAGTTTGGAGCAAGAAAGTTGAAACATATTTCATCTTTCCAACTGAGAACTCTGATGTTGCAACTGACAGTGCACTTCACCGCACAAGACTTTCAAAGGTCACAGTGAATATCCTATTTGCCATGCAAAGGCAAAATAATCTTCCAAAACAAAGCAAGAAAAGCCTACAGCTCATAGTTTTGACACAATCATCTGAAAAAGTGATGTCATAATTGCACGTATGTGAAGCTCTGCCTCACTAGATCAAATACTTACAAAGCTTGGAAGACTGAAGCAGTATCACTAACCTAGATTTTCTCTAAAACATTTGCAGATAATGCACACTCCACGTTTTAGTAACACTGCACCCACATCTGTTAACCTTAAAAAGCAGCAGGGAGGAGAACAGCCTTAAATGTTAGAAGAGCAACCAAAATAAGTCTTTGGAGTGCAGTCCAGATTGTCACTGGGAAGAAGAAAAACTGCTGAGTTTCTGGGCTATCCCTCCTTATTTCCCCTTCCTTGTCCTCCTTATGTGCACCTTGCCTGCCAGGGAAGACAGAAGACCTGTATGGGTACAGGTAGGCTGTTCTTGCTGAGCACTTGAGAGCATTCCTTGAATAGATACAGCTCTCCCTCACATGCCTCCTTCCATTTGAGGGGACCACTCTGTGTACTCAAAGTTCCCAAAAACTTCTACAGGAAACATAGTTTTATCTAGATTTTTTTTTTTTTCTGGATAGTGACCCATTCAAAGCCAGAACTATGGCAGTGCCAGACAATATAATACTGACAGCTTCAAAGATTGTCATTATTTCTGAAAAACAGGTTACCAAATGTATGTCCAAGAACTTTACTTATATAACAAATGGATTCACAGTTTTAGAACTGCAGTGACGGATGTGCTGCATGTCATCAGTCAATGCACTTGCATAAAACAGACTATGCAAAAAGCTGAGAATTTTCTTAAGTCTCCCATAATGCCTTGTGATATCATAAAACCCACCCAATTTGTTGTGGGGCTCATTCCTGGTAAGGTTCTTAAAGGGCAATGCTGAGAGGTAAAATTCAGCATCAGCCATTTACTATAAACCATAGTCTTAAAGGTACATCCATCTCAATTTGTTAGTGCAGATCAGGAGTGCACATGTAAAGCAAACTTCCTTATTGTACCCACTGACTGCAGATCGTGAAGCAGTCCTGGGATGGATGAACTGGATTCCTTTTGGATAGAACTGAACTGTAATATGTAAAACTAGGAGCATAAACAGCATACTTCAACACATATGGGCATTGAGTCCATGCAGCCAGCCTGGAATTAGTACAACAACAAAAAAAAATCCCCAAAATGCAAACAGTATGGACACCAATTCCTCAGCAGCAAACATTGCGTTCTACAGACACCACCCTGTCAGACCCTGCTACTTGCCAAGGTACATACAGCTCCTCTGTTCTACTGTTCTTGAAAGGAGGCTGTTAGCCCAATACATCCAGCTCACCTAGACAGGTTGTGGCTTCCCGCAGCCAAAGAATTCTGACTCCTTGGTTTTCACATCTTGCACTTTCTTGGAGTTGCTAGCATACCACTGTCTCGCAGGCTGTAGGACCAAAATCAGGTTCTGTAGGTGCAGTTCTGACTTTGTGCTGCAACATCATCTAGCAAACACATTGTCTAGCAATGACATGGATACAATGCTCTTACTTCTCTACAGTAAAGCCATAAGAATGGATTAGAGCCTGGTTCAAAATAAATCTCATATGCCACAAGGAAGGCATAAGGCAATATTGAAGAAAATACCTCTCAACATTTTTTTGGGGTTATGCATTCATGCACAGTGTGGGCCTATGTGTTAACTCTGCCTCAGGAACTTGAGCTCCCAGGGCCTCTTCTACTACCTCAAAGGGTGCTTGGAGAAACCTTCTGTGTTTGCTTTGCATACACAGGCCTAGCAGAATTTTCAATACAAACCTGTTCCCTTATCTGATTACCAGTAGAAGCCAAAGCCTTATTCAGAAATTCCTTGGTCCTAACTGATACATAACATACTGGTCTGCACAGGCCAATTCCAGCAATACACCTCATGCATTTTTACACATCTTCATAAACAACATTTCCTAAAAGCCATATAAACAGTTATAATCAAAAGCATATTTTGGCAAGGAGATCTACAGGTTCAACTGATGCCAAGCTGATTCATCCAGAGCATATCATATTTATGCAGGTATCAGCTACTGAAAGCTGTAAGAGACAATAAAATTAACTTGATCAGTTCGTTCGTCCACCATACAACCTTGTAGCTCCCCAAATCTTCCTGGAATTTTTCTAAAAAGTTTACATCACATTTGCATGTTCTCATTCTCAGGGAACAGGGTAATTTTATTACTGAGTCTGCATAGTCTCTGCTTCATCTGAGTTTTTGTATTAACACTATTTGGTCCTGATCCCCTTGTCGGTTTGAAACTGGCTATACTGAAGTGATTACTGAAATTATCATTACATCAAGAGTTTATGATTCTATGTTCTTCAGTAACCACTCGGGGGACATGGAAATGTAATCTTTTCTCAAGCCAAAGGTTATCTTATCTCCCCATTCTGCTAGGTCAAACTTCTTGAGATCAGCAATGTTTTAAACGAGCCATTCAAGTTAAACATGTCATCAATTGAAGAATCACCAAAGAAACAAGAAGGTAGAGCAATTCCCAAATTGTTCAGAACAGCAATAGTAACAACATAACAACGCAAAACCTCTTACCTATGCTACACTACCCTTAGATCCGATGCGTTAACAAATAGATTGTGTCCTTGTATAAAAAACAGATACTTTGTAATCTAGGTGCTCAGCCCTAACACTCCGCAATTGGACAAGATGACTTCCAGAGGTCCCTTCCAACCTCAACCACTCTGTAAGCATTTGTAGATTTCTAAGCCAAAGCCTCCTTGAAGTCAAGCACTAAGGACAGTTATTCTAACAGCCAAGACAAACACAATCTTACTCTTCCTCTGTCATTCCACATTCACAACAAAAATCACCTCCATTAGATCATCCTCTAGCAGTCACCAATCTTTGAAAACACTACAGCAGCTTTAAAATTAACACCCTGTCAGTGCTGGATGACAGTTACCTGACAACACCAGGAGGCTTCCATATGGCCCTCAAAAAGAAAAAATGCAAACCCCTTACTCCCACAAGCATAGAATAGCAACAAAACAACAACAACAAAGAAAAATAATCATAATTTCTCTCCAATCCCATGGAAAAATCCAGCAGCCAGAGGCTTCATCAAAGCATGCTAGGGAGCTACAGGACTTCCTACAACGCCTTCTGCACCTTGTCAGTGGGAGTCAACATCAGCTTCTGACACCGCGTATGCGATTCAACAAGCAGCCGGTACCATAATTCTCCCATCAAAACCTCAGCTGCTTTAATGCCTTAAGGAAGCATTGGAGTCATTCCCTATATTTTTTCAAAACAAAAGATGACATTTTTAGAAAAAATCTGGCAGCCCTGATATGTTACTGTTAATAAACATGGTTGAGCATCTGTATCTCAGACACAGAAGTTACATCCTGCATAAGGGAGAAGTACTCCCTCCCCCAGAAGTACACGAAGGAAGAAGGGATTATCAGGATGAGATACAAGGCAATGAAAACCAAGGGGAATATGGAGAGGGGGAAAAGGGAAAAGCAAGCTTTGACAAAAGAAAGATTATGAAACAGTTCAAAGGCACAGCCTCAAAGGTTACTGTCACACACACTGTCCCTCTTGTGCTAAAATGCCAGGAAAAATAATTGAGCACAGGGAATAAAACCACTAGCACCAGAACTACAAAAAGTTAATCCCAGCATTCTAGTCAAAGATATCCTAACTAAAACAATAGTTTTAACTAAACAAAATAATTACTAAGCTCCATTAAACCATAGTTTGGAAAAAAAATAGCAGAAAACCTGAAGAAACATGCAAACAGCATGTAGAGACACCACAGTAAAAGGCAGCTTTGTGTTAAGACATCCAAAGTAGGATACAGCACACCTGAGATTTGTGCACTTCCCTTGGCCCCGTTATAAAACCAGTTACCCTTCTCATATGGTAACTTAAACAGCTGCAGCTACTTAGCGAGTCATTGCAAGTCAGAGCCGTGCTCCAGTATCTTGTTTGAAGCTTCAGGTATAGGTCAGAGCTGGAGAAGCAAGCAGCAGGAACAAAGGACACAGTGCAGAAGAACCTGTAAACCTATACAGCATCTTCCAATGCTTACAAATTTCACTGAAGCTCAACTTCAACATTGTATACCCTGTTACTGTACTCACGGGTATATTCTGCTGCATGTGCAAAGCATCTAATACTATCTACACTTCAAGTCTTGGCTATAATGACATTATGAGTGACTAGCACATACTTCTAACTAACAAGACTTCGTATCATTTGTGTGGCACTTCCACCAACTTTTTCCCTGCCCACACATTACAAGTGATTCAAGTTTTCTATTAAGATTAGAAGTGTGAACTAGCAGAATATTTGCTTGCTAAAAGTAATGTGTTTCACTAAACGTGCTGCACAATGTACAGATTCAGCCCAAGAAAAAAGAATTGTGGAAGATCTTAACAAAGAGTTGCATACCAGATCTGAACATCACTAATTGTGAGGTATCCCTACATTATCTAACACTAAAATTGCCTTTGAGTAATTAAAACTTAGATTTTCAGGCTCATGACAGTGAAACTTGGGTAACGGTGTTTGCTGTGTTGTATAGATAATGGCACTCCATAGTATTTAACATCAGATGGTTAAGGAGTAAAAGAAAGAAAGAAAGAGATGAAACCGACTCAGAATCCCCCAACTACCACTAACAACCACAGCTGGTAGTTCCGAAACAGGACCCTTACATATTGCAAACACCTTCCCTCTCTTTGTAGACACAGCCCTAATGAAATGCACCTGAAAATACAGCTATTATTCCCCAAAACTATAAGAACTATGTCAGAATAAACTTTAAGGTTGCCAGGGAAGCTATTCAAATAGCAGGATCACTCACCAGAATGTAGAAGTGCTAGGAGACAAAGCAAGCGCAAAATGTGGGGACTCTGGGTGAAGTAACAGATTGTAAAGAATTGCACATTTAATTACTGAAGAGAGGAATAATGACTGGAAAAAAGAGACAAAAAGAAGATTGCTAAGATGCATGAAGAGAGCTCAAGCAAGATCACACACACAGAGCAGAGCATCTAGAGATGAGGAAGGCCATCAAGTGGGAGCCAGGACAAGTGATGCAAGTTGAAGATGCCAAGTGGCAGCAAAACCAGCAACCACATCTTAAACACACAAAAGAAACATAGGATAAAAGTGTTTGGAACAGGAGTTCCCATCTTGACTACACATGCATGAAAATTAACCGAAGGTGCACAATAAATGCTTTAAGTGTTGCCTAGCAAACAGAGGCAAAAACCATGCACAATAACCAAGATACATGGAAAGTAAACAAATATAACAATCTACAAGCCATTACCATAGCAAAGGGTCACAGTCTACCACATGGCACTCGTGAGAGAAAACAGGAGCCACAACACATGGCAATGCTCAATCTTAAGAAGACAAGGAAGTAGCAGCTATGCACAAGGAGGGAAAGTTGAGAGACAGTCATACCCAGGATATGTACGGGAAGTGGGAGAAGCCCACCAAGCTACTTTTGTCTAGCTGTAGATGCATTTGGAGAAAAAGAGATATATTCAGAAGTGCAACAGGCAGAAGGAACACACAAAGGTGCAGTGGGAGGAGGAGGCTTGATTTACGGTGGGGTCAGAAGAATTTAAAAAAATAGAACCGTACTTGAAGGCCAGCAGAGCCCCTACAGAGGGAAGGAAGAGACCAGGGAAGGGACGGGAGCCTT
>NW_009634519.1:341-543 GCF_000690535.1 Cariama cristata | reverse complement strand
TGCTTACAGCGTCAAAGGGTGGACGTGATATTTCAAACATCAGATCAGTGCGTTTATATATTGGGTGCCCGGAAATTTTTCCAAATAAACACAGCTTGATTCGACTTGGGTGGGCAGACTTATCAACAGACTAATTCTATAAACAAATGAAGGAATAACCCGGAGACCATTGGCTGGGCACAGCCAGACACGCGGAGAAAGC
>NW_009634519.1:0-250 GCF_000690535.1 Cariama cristata | reverse complement strand
AGAAACATTAAACAAATATTTTAATTTTTTTTTCCCCCTTTTTTTTTTTTTTTTTTTTTTTTTTTTTTAAGAGCTATGAAGCAGGGACAGAGGCAGAACGAGCTCCTTCAGGCAGGGCTGGGATCTGAGCTCGCACAAATAGCTCCCCGGTGGACTCGTCCCAGGTTCCTGCCCTTCTCCGTCCCTTCGCTCGGCTCCGAAGGGGAAAACCCGGAGCTAAGAGCCCTCCGACGATGAGCCACATCTACGG
>NW_009634518.1:1135-1377 GCF_000690535.1 Cariama cristata | reverse complement strand
AAATATATATATTCCTGGTTTTTCCCATAAATTAACTATTTCTAAATTGAATTTCGATTTTCAGCCTGGGGCGATAATGCAATGAACCCTTTTTATTTTTAAATCACTGATATTTTAATGTGTAAAAAAGCAGAAAAAAAAACCCAAACCTACTATAGTGGACCTGATTTTTGTTTACATAATTCACTGTAATAAATTAAAAAAAAAAAAAACACCAAAATTAGTTGCCTCCCCCTTTGCCG
>NW_009634518.1:0-1012 GCF_000690535.1 Cariama cristata | reverse complement strand
CGCCCCGCCGCTCTCCCAGCGCCTCCGCCAGCCCCCAGCGAAGGGCTGACCCCGACGCCGGTAACGCGATTAAACCCACGGCTGCGTTAAACCCCTCTCTTCGTCAAAGCAAATCCAATTTTCTCAACGCGGCAAACAGGGCGCCGGAGGTGTGGGATTGCAGAAAAGACTCCGCCACGAACCGCTGCCGTGTAATGGATGGTCAGTGCATTTTTATTTAATCAGCACAGTACAAAAATAAATAAAAATAAGGGGAGGGGATTAAATTACAGGCACACTGAGCCCCATGACACAGTCGGTCAGGTTATAAACCACACATACTTACAAACACACTATACACATACATACAAAATGAGACAAATATAAATTAATAAGTAACAATACCCACCAATTTGGTCAACAAAGATCTACAGAAGAGATTGCACTAAAAAAACGTACGTACACATGTATCATTAGCAGGGTCCAATGTACAGCGATGAAGAGCTTCAAGTGAAAAATAAAAAGAAATGGCACGTTATTTCTTCCTCTCGTCTGCAAGTTTAACGCCCGATGGACCAGAACTAAACTAGAACTCTGCACACGGAGAAAAAAAAAAAAAAAATTAAAAATAATAAAAAACAACAACCAAAAAAAAAAAAACTTATCAGTCCCCAGGCCTGATAAGGGAATACCAGCCCAAGACTGCGGTATCGGGGTGCTGTCGGGTCTTTGTGCATGGGTATAATTTTTACAGCCATCTCTCGTTAAGGTTTTTCTTTTGATTATTATTTTTTTAATGTGTTTTTTTTCTTTTTTTTTTTTTTGAAGACACAAAATGCTCCTGTTCGCAGGCGCAATACCACTGTAAAAGCAACAATGAAAGAATAAAGAAGGGTTTTTCTTTTTTTTTTTTTTTCTTCCCCCCCATAGGTTAGCAGTTTGTTTTTGTTTTTCTTTTCCTTTTTGTGTTTTTTTTTTTGTTGGTTTTTTTCCTTTTTTGTTCTAAAAGTATTCATATAGCAGCATGTCGATT
>NW_009634517.1:0-3096 GCF_000690535.1 Cariama cristata | reverse complement strand
AAATACTAAGACAGATGCGTCCTTTAGGATTGCTCAGAGAGGTTAACAAACACAAATACAGGTATCTCTGTGGCTCTACCTGAGTCATCAGTCTGTCAGCTCCCGTGTTCTCTTCATCCTTAAAAATAATGTCAGGGTTGTAATTTGGGGTTAGTTCTTTAAATCTCTCGGAGTTTCTTGTGATCTTCCCTTCATATCTTCCACTGGCCCCTAGGGTCTTCTCTGCCACATTGGGAATAAACTGCTTATAGGCTAAAGGGGTCAGCTTTTTGGGGTGTCTCCTTTTTCCAATGCCCCTGCCTGGTCCACAAGTCAGCCCAGAGGAGACTAAAAGAGCGCAGATGAAGCCCACCAAGAGAATTCTTGTCAACAGCAGCATTTCGTCCATTGAATCCAATTACTTCAAAGCTCTCTGTGCCTATCCCTGGCTGTCTCTCTAGAGCTCTCTCTCCTCCTATGTCCTTGTCTGCTTTCTGAATCGTATACTATCCACCGATCCCTAGCAAGACAGGTGCTGGAATGGCAGGCTTTAGGTCGCTGATAACGGAACACATCGGAGTTTGGTCGGGAGACAGCAATCGAGAGACAAAAAAAGGGTCTGATTTTAATGGTAGCAAAGCAAGACGCTTGTGAGAGGAGTCTGCCTTTAGTTCTATATTATAGCTGCCAGGGCCGAGAGCTGATTGGCCAAGGCGAGACAAGCTTGTCTTCTGATGTTTTAACCCTCAAAAAGGCAACAAATTCTTGAAAGATTTTTTTTTTCTTTTTTTTTTTTTCTCTCTTTTTATTTTTTTTTCCCCCTTTTACCTGAAGGGCTTGGAGCTGAGAGGGGTGGAGATCGCTCTTTCTTGGGTTAACATCAATTACACGCTGGTGTGTTTTTTGGGTTTTTTTTTTTTGTGTGTGTTTTGTTTTGTTGTGTTTTTTTTTTTTTTCCCCAAAACTTTCTTGGCAGAATGGTACGTTTGTCAACAAGAGGAACAGATGCCTCTGTGAAAGAGAAAAAAAAATAATAAATAAGATTAGCAGGCTGCCTCAGTGCAAGTCAAGTTTCTAAGGGCAGTTGCGGTTAAATAAAATGCCGAATTATCGGGGAGCCGTGCAAATAGAAACGTATTGGGGAAATATTAACGCCCGGGGGGTGTGTGTGTCTGTGTGTGTGGGGGAATAATGCCATTTAGGAGCGCACCCACCTAAGTGGCTTTGTAACAGGTTTCTTCCCCCTGAAAAGGGAGATTGCTCTCCCTCCTAAAGACATACATTTTTAAACACGCTCGCCTTTTAGCTGATAAATGACCACTTTAAAGGCAGAAACAAGTAAGTCTGATGCGAGGCGGCAGTTATATGAAATTAGCTTGTCTGACTTGTGTATCACACGACTGCAACGTGGAGAGATCTAAATGGCTCTTTTTTTTTTTTTTTTTTTTCTTTTTTAATAAAACCAGGACCATCACCCAGTTTAAAATAATGTTGTACCTTCAGAAGTGCATGAAAAGTCAACTGATTAAAAATAGATGGTTTCCTGAGCACGCTGGGGCTATATTCTTTGTTTCTTTGGTCGAAGTCGAAGAGGAGCGTTTTAGACTCTTACACCTCCTTGTGGGGTGTCATTAAGTTTTTAAGAAAAGCATCGTGTTGAAAGCATCCGCAAACACAATTAACAGAGATCGATCCAAGCAAAGTGAATGGAAAGGGGATAAGTTTAATGTTAAATTAATTGTTATCTCATGCAGCGTGGCAAGTGATGTCTTTATCCCGATCTCCAAAAGCTACTAATCAGACAAAGGTGTTGAGAGACGAGCAAAATTGCAGAGATGGGGCTGATAGAGCAGGTTAGACAGCAAAGCGGAGTCCCATATGAACAAACACTTCTCTGCCTGTAAAGAGCTCATTTACTTTTCCTCCTAAGAAAATACAACTTGCCCTAGGATCTAGAAACTTTCAGGAGTTTTTTAGGAGTTCTTAAAAATGCTAGGACGACATGCTGAAGTAATCCGAAGTCCACTCTCTCAGAAAAACAAAAAAAATTCAACTTTATGTAAGGTTGTGTTTTTTTTATTTTTTTTATTTTTTTAAAAAAAAGCTCTTTGGGGCGAGCAATTATATGGGAGTTTTCCGGTCTGTGACATCGAGCTGAGTCGTAATCAACTTAAACCATGTGAAAATGGGCTTTAAAATTAGTTTTTAAGTGGTAAAAAAGTTGTATATCCGTAAACTGTAACAAGCAGGACAGCACAGACTTTTCAAGGGACAAAGGGGTCTTTTGACGTAAAACTTTACAAAACAGCCGAAAGAAGTGATCCGAAGCTCTCACACCGACTCTGACTGGTGCTCTTCCCTCTTTTTTAGCCTATCCTTTTCTTCTGCTATTTATGTTTCTCTGTAGAGTTTCAGTGAATAATTGATTTCTCTTTCCGAGCTTTAAATTTAGGAGTTTTGACTTGGGAATGGGTAGAAAGTTAGAAAGTCAGCAGCCTGGCTTCTAGGTTTTTATCAACCCACTTAGTTGCAGAAACAAGTTGTATAACAGCTAAATACCTGCTCCACGCTATTAAAAAACAAACTTAAGTTTTTATCTCCCCGTCTGCGTGCATGTGAGAAGACAGATACAAGGAATATATAATTTATACAAAAGAGGGTATGTTCTTTTGATGTGGTTGCTTAAACAGCATGACTTGATATAACAGTTGATTAAACAGTGCCAGGGAATAAAAGCTATTCTTAATGGTGTAGGATACTGCAAATCTTTTATCACCCCTCTTAGCTTGTCCCCCTCCCCAAGGAAAGATGATCGATATCCCAGGCACTAGACGGGTGGACATCCCAATGAAGAAGTATAGAGAATAAGGATAAACTCCCTCATTATCAGATTGCCATATGTACAAAGCAGTCACCCAAAGATTAACAGGAAAGGAAACGCAGAGAAGGAATTAATTAAATGCAAGTAATAAATGCGCGGGGAGGGGGGAGCCAAAGGGAGAAATCAAGAAAAGTTGTAACTGTGGGAAGCTTGAAATCACCCTCCTATCAAATTAGATGTGAAAGAAAGCAGAGCTGGGGGGTGCGGGGAGGGTCTGCTCAGTTTCAGCGCAGGCT
>NW_009634516.1:0-1354 GCF_000690535.1 Cariama cristata | reverse complement strand
CATGAAGAAAGGCTGAGAGAGTTGGGGTTCAAACTGGTGAAGTCTCAGGGAGACCTTATTGCAGGCTTCTGATATGTAAAGGGGTTTATAAGTAAAATGGAGAGAGCCTTTTTACCAGGGACTGTAGTTTTTACAGTTTTTGCAAGGGACAACGGTTTTAAACTGAAAGAGGTGGTGGGGTCCCACTCCCTAGCAAGGGGAAATGTGGCCACAGCAGGCTGGGAGAAGCCGAGTCGTCGTCCCCCTGCCACGGAGAGCGAAAGCCGCAGGGTGACCGAGTGCCGGGCTGGAAAGCCCCGGGCAGGGCTGGGGGCCTGGGCTCCCCCCCTACCCCCGGCTCTCGGCCCGGCTGGGGCAGGGCGAGTTGGCGGCAAAGCTGGCTGTGAACAGCCATGAGATGGCGGCAGGCGCTCACGCTTGGCTGTCGCGACATGGGGTGACTCACGGGTGTCTGCAGGCACAGGGGTGCCCGAATCCTGCACCGCCAACCCTGGCCCCGCTGGCAGGGAGCACATCAGGTACCAGCCTGGGTCATTCTCCATCCCCCAGTGAGACAGGACCGAGGGGGAGAACAGCCGCTCATGGGGCTCCGGGATGTCTGCTCAGCCTGAGCATAAAACCTCCCTGTCCAGGACCTTGAACCCATCATCTGATAAGGGTGGTTAATGATCAGCGCTGGGATGTCCCAGCCAGAGGCATGGTGCTGGTTGGCCCAGGAGTGACACCTGGGCAAAGCAGCGCCCAGCCCCATGACCCCAAGACCTGGTGGCAGTGCCAGGCTGGCTGGAGGGGACATACCCTGCACCCATGGCCCCAGACACTGCCGCCACAGAGCCCTGCTTGGGGGCTGGACAGCTTGGCCTCCAGCAAGTTGAGGCAGGAGCTGGTGCCATGCTCTCCCTGGCGTGAAGACAAACCAAACTTGCTTCCAGTTGGGTTGCCAGCAGCCGCACTGCGCATGCCAAGGTGTCCCCATCTGAGCTCCTGGCTAGCAGTAGCTTGGACCCAGCTCGCCAGGGCACCATCCTGCACCGCAGGGGGACCAGGCAGGGGACAGAGGCAGGGCAGGAAGGCTCAGGCCAGGAGGGATAGCAGCCCTGAAGATCAGGCCCAGCGGTGAGCCTGGTGCCACCGCAGAGTGTGCAAGGTCTGGGATGTGGTACCCAATGTCCGAGTGCGATGCCGGTGATGGCACACGATGCACCGTGCTTGGTGCAGTGCCTGCTGCCAGTGTTGGTGCCTGGTGAGCAGTGCCCAGTGCTTGCTGCCTATGTGTAATGCCCAGTGTGCGATCCCCGGCGCTGGTACCGGTGCCACACGCTGCATTGTGCCCAGGGTGCTGTACCTGCCGTGC
>NW_009634515.1:0-215 GCF_000690535.1 Cariama cristata | reverse complement strand
CCCTTCCAGAATTTGTGTTTGATTGTTTGTTTGTTTCCACAGTTTTAGCCAGAAAGGCACATGACAAAAAACCCCGGTCCTTTGCTTCGTTTTCTCATGGCTGGAGATGTGGGCAGCTCCCTAACTGAAGCCGAGGAGCCCATGTGAAGCGGAGCAACTTCGCTCCCTTCAGAGCTGCAGCCCCCGGTGCTGTTTGTTTTCCGTGTGCATCTGTC
>NW_009634514.1:710-6854 GCF_000690535.1 Cariama cristata | reverse complement strand
GGACAGGCAGGACTTCCCCAGGGGGCTCCCCAGGACATTGCTGTCCACCTCTCTGCCTGCATCATCATCAGCCTTTACATGCAGGGACAAATCCATGCCCGGTCTTTCAGCCTTGGGGCTGGAGGAGGTGCGAGCAGTGCCCCAAGCCTGGGGTCTGCTGCCAGGTCACCGGTGTGTGACAGTCGGTGGCTCCCCGTGTCCCTTGGGTGCGTGGTGGGTAATGTCGAGGCTCTGCCCGCGGGGAAGCTGGGGGGCTGTGCCGAAGGGTGGTACCCACTGCTGGTGGGACCAAAGCAGAATGGATACGGCCCTTGTCGGCAGGGAATGGCTTGTCCAGCCACCGTTTTTGTAGGGATGGCTTTCTATGCGAAGTGCCTTGACCGTGGATGCTCTCAGGCTCCAGGGACCAAAGCAGGGCTCCTTACTGCTGTGGGCTGCTCTGGCACTGTGATCAGTAATGGGCAGGTGGTGTGGCAAAGTGCCAGGAGCAGGGAGCTGCCGACGGCGACTCCGAGCACGGATTCTGGTGTGGACTAAGGGGCGTCTGCCCACGTCTCTAATCTTTGCAACACCAATTTCTTTAGTATTTCTAACAAGCGCAGAGCTGCCTGCGCAGGACCCCCTTGGCTGTGTGGCCGCATCCAGGAAGGAGCGCGGGTGTGTAATCGAAGGGGCTTTCAGGGGCAGCTGGGCTGGGAGGTGCTGGGCACTCTCTGGGCTGGGAGATGCTCCTTGTTGGGGGGCTTGGCCCCTCTAAGCCAGATCTCTTGGGCGTTGCCTTCGCACATAGTGTGTCTCGGGTGGGATGGGGAGCTCTGCGCTGGTGATGCTTTCGGGGTGGGCAGATTAAGCCTCCCAACACTGGCTGTGGGCTGCCCCTTCAACATCCGCTGCCCCACTGTCGTCTCCTGGTAGGATGCCAAAGACTGCTTGCTGGTGCCTGGTGCTCAGGGAGGGGGGTTGAGGAGGAAGGTGGCTCCCCAAAACATTTCTCCAAAGCCTTCTGCAACCAAAGCCCCACTGATTCTAGAACAAAACCCCAGGGCTGTTGCCTTTCCCTTCTGCAGGGGCCCAGCTTCAAACCAGTGCCTCCAGTTTAAAGTCGTGCTGGTCCCCAGCCATCTCAGAAGCAGCATCCCCACCGCATGTCACGAGCCCGGGATGTCACAGCCTATTGGGACATCTTCCAGCCACCCCCTGTGCGCAAACCCTGCCGCTCTGTAAAGCAAATAAACTTGTCACTTGAGCTCTCCCCGCCTGCACCGGCCAAGCCATCGTCTAAATTTGGGTGATTATGTTCACCCAGGCCAAGTATCAAGTTCTCTGGATCACATGCACTCCCAGCTGCTATTTAACTCTGATACTGTGGGGAGACGCAACACTTTGCTCCCAGCTGTTTGGGTTTTATATTATTATTTTTATTAACATTTTTTTGGCAACAGAGATTTTTATTTATTTATTTTTTAAATTTCTATCCTGCCAAGTTGCTCCTCTCCCCAGCCGGTCACCGAGCAGCCCAGCACCTGCTTTGACTGCTAAATCTGATCACGATGTTTCTGGTTCTTTCAGCCACCACGGAATTAAGGGACTTTTTTGCCAAAGCCCGAAATGGTTCAGTTCGGCTCATCAAGGTCATCATTGAGGATGGTAAGTCATGTTTTTAAGTGCCTTGATTTACGCCATGTCGGTTCTGTTTCGTCTCTCCTCCTTTCCTCTTTGCCACTGTGGTGCCGGCTCATGTTTTTGGAAACCCCAAGGAAAATGCTGCTGGGGCTCCCTGGCACGTGGCAACCCAGACCTGAAATACAAGGCCAAAATTTGGGCAGCCTGGACCTGAAATACAAACCCAAAGTTGGTGAGCAGCTATTGGAGCCCTTTGCGGGGAGCAACAACTTTGCTGGTAGACCGACACTGGTGTCCGGGATCAGTGCTGGGCTCTGGGGGGCTTTTGCTGCTGCTGTGGCTAAGAATATTGTGGGAGCCCTGCGAGAAGCTGCTGTGGGTGCTGCAGGACCTTGATTGGGGGCGATGCACAGCATCTTCCTCCTTGGACGTGGCATCCCACGCCAACCAACCCATGCTCAGGGGAGGGGTGGGCAGTGGGGTACTCCTTGGCACGGGGCTGAGCACGGGGCCCCGATTGCATCCTGTGAGGGATATTACACTCTGAAACCCGTCCTGTCCCAGCCCCTGCTCCTGTGCACGGGGCTGCCCCTAGCCCAGTTTGCAGGCTGGCACCAACCTGCCCACGTTTGTCCCATGGAAAGGTGCCTTTGGGTCGCCTCTACGTCTGTCAAACAAGTGGAGCAAAGCACTGATTGAACGTCCCAGCAGGGAGCCTCTGTGGTGTAGGTTTTCCATCGCCTCAGCCTCTTACCATTGCATATGAATGACTTGTTTCTCACGCCAGTGGGGATGTTAATGCCCTGCCAAGCTGCCACCACCTCCCTCAGGTGGGCCACCAAGACCACACTGCGAACACCGAGGTGGACATGGTCGTAAGGAGCCTGTAGTCATAAGGAACCTGTGCTGGCCTTCGAAGGGGCTCCAAAGCCCCATTTAGGAGAGCAGCATGACTCGAAATGTTTGGGACACATCAGTGGGGCCACTGCAAGGTTTGGCGGTGTTGGCTTTGTCCTTGGTGAGGTCTCCGTGTGTTGGAATGTGACATCTGCGTTGTTTCTTCAGAGTGTCTTTGGCAACAATTTTACTCTCTCGCTCCTTTTGCTTTTAAAAAGTGGGAATCGGGTTTGCATTAGGTAAGTCACAGATGCCCCTAAGCCTGGCCTTAGGGTACTAGGACTTGTGCCACTGGCTTTGGGTTGTGGCTGGTGACGCCAGCAATGGAGACTTTTTACCCTCAGTGGAAACCATGTCCCACCATCTCTGCTCGGGCTGAATGGGATATGTTTAGCTGTCCAACGTGTCATCGTCAGCAGCTGATTCATGGACCAACCTTGCTTGACTGCTTCACAGTCCGGCTCTCCCACCCTGCTGACTCCTTTCCCCTGGCCTGGACCAGCCATGGGCAGCTCTGGAGGAGCTTGTGTGTCTGCAGAAGCCTCTGAGATGTGGCAGAGCCTGAGGCTACCGTGGGTAGGCAGGTGGAAGGAGGAGACCCGGGAGCACCTCTGTGCCGAAGGGCTTGGTCTGTTGGGGACAAGGTGGTGTTGGTCCCACCAGCCTGGCTCAGGGACCTCTGTCTGCCTGCCCGTGTGACTTGGGACAAGGTGCTTGGCCTCTCTGGGCCACCACTCTTCTGTAGCACAGGGGACATCAGCCTGCTGCTACCCACCAGAGAAGGACCTTTGGGCAGGAATGAGCGGCCAGGCAGATGTCACAGCCAGCCAGCCAGACTCGAGCACGCTGACCCTGGAAGAGATGTGTCCCGAGCCAGCTGGGGAGGACACACCAGCTGCCCTGCCTGCACAGGGCATGTCGAAGAGGAGCCTCCAGTGCCGCTCAATGGCTTGCAGAGGAGCTTCTGCCCTATGGGGCATTTGTCCTGGGGCATTTCGGAGCAGGCAGCGGTGGGTGGAAGGAGAGGAAGATGGTGCAAGGAACCTTATGGTGGATGCTCTGTGTCCGGGCATCCCCAGGACAGCACCTATGGCTGAGCAACCCTTTGGGAGCTCTTTGAGGCCTTTGGGGGCCTGCCAGCAGAAGCTGAGGTTGAATGGAGAAGGAGTAAAGGGGGAGCAGGTTGTGCATCAAGGCTCGGCAACGTTTTCCTAATGTGAGAGCGACTTGTGGTTCAACGTGTTTTGAGATTGTGCTGTACTCCTCTCTGTCAGCCCATTTCTGGACAAGGTTGGACTTCCCTGTTGGGTGCGTTTGTTTGCACGTAGGTGATGTTGTGCCCCGAGCTTTGCAGACTTACGGCTCCCGTGCTGTCCCCCGACCCCCCGCCGGAGCTGCAGTCAGGGCTGCCTTGTACGGACATTTCGGAGCAAGAGAGCCTGCCTGCAGCTGCATGCTGGGGCATCTCCAGGGCCAGAAACGCTCCCAGCTGCGCTTTTTCCAGCAGCAGTGCCCTGCAGAAATGGAGCCTGAAATAGCTGGCACTGACGATGATGCTTTGCTGAAGGGCGGCTGCTTTGTGCTTCCCTTTCCCGATGCTTTCCTGGGGAGGAGAATTTGGCCCTGAATGGGTTGAGCTGAGCTGCGAAGAGCCCGATGGGAGGCAGGGGAATAAGCTGCTCCTCCAGCCTGTGGAAAGCTGGAGGCTGTTGTCGGCTCACGGTGGCACAGCCGGGGTCCAGCTTGGGCACAGCCCGGGAATAGCCTGTAGTGACTCGGCACCGATTGCCTCATGCATGAGGTGTTGAGATGTTTGGCAGACAGAGACACCGGCAAGCTGCCAGTGGGTTTGGCTGGGTGAAATTCCTTGCAGTCTCTTCAGGATCCCAGATCCTTGCGATGCACGAATCCATTTGCAGGGCTTTATGTTTATTTTCAGGATACATTGAGGTTTTTACACTTCTCTTTCTCAAAACAGGTAGTTTTGCTGACGGTAGAGTATTTTCAGCACCTTTTTCTCTGCTGTCATTGTTATTGTACCCTTATGTGTATGTGCCCCTCGTGCGCAAATAATTATGGGTTCAGCGTGGGACGGCAGATGCCGTGGTGGCGTTGGGCAGGGAAGGGCTACGCTGCTGTCGGTGAGGGAATGCCCTGCTTGGATGGAAAAGGGAAGTGAGAGTAATTCATCCCAAACCCTTTATTCCTCAACTATTTTCCTTAAAAACTTTCCTGCCACGGGACTTGGAGCTGCTGAGCAGATTGGGTTGGGAGGCAGAGGGCTGTGCCCCAGCCCAGGGGCTCTCTGGCTCCCAGTGGGCAGCAGGGCCATGGGCAGAGGTCCAGGCTGGGCATCCCCTCGAGTGCCAACCGTCCAAGGCCCCAAGTCATTTTGCTTTGGAACCTGCACAGATTTTCCTACATCTTATTCTGAGTCTCGACGTCTCCCCACCCCCAGACCTTTCTGCATCTAAAAATGGAATAAAAATACAGGCTGTTTTCCAGCAACCTACACTGATCATCTCCAGTGCCATTACTTTTCCATCCAGCCATCCCAAAGCTTGGTTTGACCCTCACAGGAGGGGTTTCGTGTTCATAGGATGCCTGCACCAGCGTTCAAATCCCAGCTGAGCACTGCCCACCTCGCGGGGCTCCCAGCCCCACCACTGCTTGCGTAAAAGCTGAAAAAAATACCCTCCAGATACTTGAGACGCTACCATGTATGTGAAATATGTAGATCACGTCCAGAGGCTGGGGCTCTTCTGACAGCATGGTCTCTCCCCAACCCCAGGCTGGGGTCTCTGGGGCATCCCTGGTCCCTGCGGACAGGGGCTTCAGGTATCAGCTCTGATCTTGACTCCTCTGAGGTTATGGGGAATCTGATAAGAGCAGCTTTGGCTCATTGTCCTGGCTTTTGCTATGGGACCTTTATTTTTCTCAGCACCCTAAGTCTAGGTGGTTCCTTGTGTCCCTGGTGAGGTATCCTAGTGCCCGTAGAGCTTGGCCAGGTGGTTCGAGGAGGTCTCGTGTTCCCCTGTGAGCAGGGAGGGGTGGTTGGGGACTATGCGGCTGGAGGGAGCAGAGCAGAAGGAGGCTATGGGATGGTCACCAGAGAGGAGACCTCAGTGGTGAGCACAGGAGGGGAGGAGATGGTTGACAGGAGACGGTGGGATGCTGGCAGAAAACCAGCCTCTCCACAGCAACCGCAGCCCCGATGGCATCTCCTGGGGGTGTACACCTCTGCATGTGGCTAAAGATTGTTGTTTGTGTTTCTGCAGGACGGCATCATTGTCAGTGCTGGAGCTGCAGCAAGCCCTTAGACGAGCTGCTGTGTGGTCCTGCAAGGTGAGCCTTGCCTTCATCTAACACCACCTTTTCCATCTTCTTCCAGAACAGCTTGTGCTGGGAGCCCACAAAGAGCTGTCCCGGCGCTGGGACGCCGACTACGATGCCTTCGTGCTGCCCTTGCTGGACGAGCAGCAGCCGTGCTACGTGCTGTACCGCCTGGACAGCCAGAATGCCCAGGGCTACGAGTGGCTCTTCATCTCCTGGTCCCCCGACAGCTCCCCGGTGAGCACCGCGCTGGACTGTGACACCCCAATGTGGGGACACAGACATGCTCTG
>NW_009634514.1:0-679 GCF_000690535.1 Cariama cristata | reverse complement strand
TGGGTGGAGGAGATGTTGGCCACGTTGACTTTGTGCTGGGGCTGAGGAGGAGCGTTCACACCCTCCATCATCGTGCCTGGGTTAAGAAAAAGTGGAGACTGCTTTGGGGATGGGGGAATTTTTCTTAAGATACACCGGGACTGTGTCTCTGTCCACTTTGCAGCGCTGCTTGAGGAGGTGGAGGGACTGGGATGTAGAGGTAGGAGCGGTATGGACCACGGGGCTGGGATGGAGATGTCCCACTGCAGCTCTGGCCAAAAGCATCGCTGGGAAGAGCTGGCACTGGCACTGACTCGCCTGGCCGTGCGTCCAGCCTGGCCCTGCTCCGCTCGAGGGCTGACGTGGAGCAGCTGCTGGCCCATCTCCAGGCCTGGCTCCAAAACCACCCTTAAAAAGGGCCGGGCAGGCTGGTTCCCTTGGAGCCGTGTGCGGCCGGACGGCATTGACACCTGCTGGGCTGGCTTGTGGGGTCGGAGACGGCGTCGGAGAGTGGGCGCAAAGGGGCTGGTGGGTGGGAGGCTGGTGTAGGGGATGGCAGCGGTGTGGCTTGGAAAATGCCGTCTTGTTGGGCACATCTCTGTAAGGGGCTTTCGGTGGGGCCGAGATTTACTGCTGTTTTAACATGTGCACTTGAGATATATATAAAAATATATATATTTGTTGTATACATAAATATATA
>NW_009634513.1:0-208 GCF_000690535.1 Cariama cristata | reverse complement strand
GGGGGGGTGGGGGGCACTCATGGCAAACCCAGCCTGGGGAGACATCAGACTCAGAGCCACAAAACATCCGTTTCCCCCAACCCCAAGCTGCTTTTGCAAAAATCTTTGTGCACGGCTGGGCTGCAGCGCTGCTGAGACACAGGAAAAACCCCAAAGCGGGGGCTCGAGGGGGACGTGTGGCCCCAAAATCGCACCCCCCGCGATGGGG
>NW_009634512.1:51547-52003 GCF_000690535.1 Cariama cristata | reverse complement strand
TAGGGCGGTGCGTTGGGGTCCTCGTCCCGCAGCGGCGTGTATTCCCCAATGGTGTCCTGGTTGAGCGGTGTGGTCTCTGGCATGCTCTGGTTGGGGTACTCTGGGGGGGGCAGCGGGGCTTTCTCCTCCTGGAGGATAAGGGGCATGCTGGAGGATGGCGGAGGCTTGGAGTCGTCCAGCTCGTCGGCAAAGATGATGGGCACGCCTTTCTTTATGAAGGTGGCCTGGTCTTCGATAGTCAGCTTCCCTTTCCTCTTCTTGCGGTAGCAGATCATGGCAATGATGCCGGCCACGAGGAGGATGGCGGCCACCACCACAGCAGGGATGACGGTGTGCAGGTACACGTCGTCCTCGCTGCTCTTCTCGGGGTCTTTGCCCACCGCCACCGTCGGCGTCACCTCCGAGATCACCCTTCCATCCTTTGTCACGGGGATGAACTGGATGTGCCTGCCGCCG
>NW_009634512.1:47937-51494 GCF_000690535.1 Cariama cristata | reverse complement strand
GGGCTCGGCCCGCCAGAGTCATCCGCAATTTTTCTGCTCAAAGTCCGGATTTGTTCCCGGGGACAGGGCTCCAGGGGCAGCGTGTTGTTCGTCCACTCCACTACGATGGAGCCTTTGGCAATGTCCTGCACTGTGATGGTGCTGCTGTTTCTGTCGCCAAATGCCAGAGCCAGCTTCTTCACCAGCATGATCTTCTTATTGATGTCGTTCACCACCGCATTGTGGTCCCCTTCCAGCCTGGCCTTGAACTTCACCGGAGCCTTGTCCCCCTGCGGGCGTTTGTGGACGTGGATTTCAAAAGCATCCACAGCAAAAAGCCCGCCTTTGTCGGTTGCGTACATGAAGTACTCGTGTTTCCCGATGTGGTTGTGGTCCGGCATGCCATACATGAGCTGGCTGGTGCTGTTGAACTGCACCCACGAATTCTCCTCTATCATCTGCTGCTCCTTCAGCTTCAAGGTCAGCTGCAGTTTGTCAGTGGTGGTATCTTCCTTGTCGTAGAAGGTATCCGATGGTATTTTAACCTCAAAGTAAGTGCCCTCCCATGCGTCGACCCTGTCGATGTGGTTTGTCAGCTTGGGTGGCTCGTTTGGCTCCCAGGGCCGGGGGATCCCGCTAGCAGTGGTGCGTACATGGGTCGGCGGAGAGGCTGTTGTCAGCTTGGAGATGGGGGATCTGGTCGTGCTGGGAGGCTTCGTCGGACGAGGCGTTTTGGGTCTTCGAGTAGGCCTTCGTGTCATCGCTGTGGAGGAATCTGTCGTGGACGGTGTGGCTGGCTTCAGAGTGGAGACCCTTGGTTTCTTGGTGGTGGTTGTGGGTGGTGTGATCACTGCCGTGGGCTCTACGTACCCAGGCATCGTAGGGCGAATTGGCACGGAGGCCGTGCCAGTGCCTTCTGCTACCCTGGTTGGCTGGATTGGTCCCAGAGTGGGTGTCTGGACGATGGGACCTCTCGTTCTGATGGTGACCGTAGGCTTCCTTGGCAGCGGTATGGGCTCCCGGACGGGGGGTGCTGTTGTCTCTGTGGGAGGCGCGATGGCAGGCGATGTCGGGGTGGGGACAATCCTCGCTGGCGGTTCTTGCGCGGCAGTGGTGGGCGGCCCAATGGCAGTCAAAGGTGTAGGGGTGGCATTGATCTGCCGCCGCATCCTCTTTGGGAGGTGAGGTTTCTTGTTAGCAATGTGCCAGCCAACAACAGGGTAGCCAAGGCGGGCAGACATGGTTCCTTCCTTAGCTGGAGCCTCCACCTTGCTGATGTTGGGGACACTGTTTTGGCTCAGAGAACATCCCAGTTTCCATGAGAGTAAGGCCCCGTTTTCCACCACCTTCTTTGCATTTCCTGGTCCAGCCATGAAGGCCGACATGTCAAAGAGTCTGTTATTTACAACAGGAACCAACTTCATGTTGTGAAGTTCCACCTCCGAGAAGCTTCTCATTCTGTTTAAGAGTTCAATCCTCTGCTTTGGTGTCATTTTTGTTAAGTCGGCATCCAAAATGACAGTCAGGATAGTGACTGGCTCTTCCGAGCCACACACAAATGGCGCTGCATCACCGGTGTCTTGGATGGCTGCTCGCACCGACTGAGGCTCGTTGTGGTCTTCTTGGTGGACCTCAACGGAGAAGACGTTTGTGGTCTGTGGCACGTAGCTCCCGTTCGGGAAGGGCTGCAGCGTGGTCACCGAGATGTAGTGGACGCCCTTGTCCGTGTCAAGGGGCAGCCCTTCCAGGGAGCTGCTCTCTACATTCCAGTGTAACCAAGAAGGCAAGGAGTCCTTCCCAGCTTCGGAGATCTACCAAACAAAACAAAGACGGTGCTTTTAGAAGTACATCGTTAGGACAGGTGCTAGCAGCAATAACGCTAAAGAATTAAAGAAAAAAATCTGAAGCCTAACAACTGGGGAAGGAACATCCTGGCCAGAGGAGGGCAGACCCTATCTCGCCCTCCGCGTGGTGGCAAGGACAAGCTCTGCAGGGTGCACTGGTGCACTGCTCCCAAAAGGCTTAAGGAGCCACGGGAGGTCATAAAATCCCGCAAAGGTCCCTCGCCTGCAGGCACTGTCTCTCTAGCGCTTACTGTGCAACTACTAAGCACAAGTGGTTCCTTTTCCCCGAGGGCAGAAGGGGAGTTTAAGTCACAGGGACAGCTACAAAGCTGAGAGTGAAGTTACGCCACACAGCAGAGCTGACCCAACAACTGCCTCCTTCCCACTCCTTCCTCTCTCATCCCTCCAGTCTCCCTCCTTTCCCCACCTGATCACACCCTGCAAGCCCATTGCTCCAGCAGCTCAGCAGAACATATGTTTTCCCCATTAACTTTCAGCTTTGTCCTGCTGTCCCCAACAGCCAGCCTGAGCTGGAGGGGCCAGAAGCTGGCAAACTACGGCTCAGAGTCCCCTGCCTGGTTGGAGCACACCAGCTCTCAACAAGCAGCAGCAAATCCCGAGAACTACACAGCCGCTTTAAAACAGGGTGTCCTCCTGCACTGCCAGAGGAACGGCGAGCTGGGGACGGAGGGGAGCAAACCCGACATCTGGTCAGTGCGGCAGTGCGAGGGCCAGGGTGGGCAGGCAGGGACGCGGCACATGGGCTGGGGCACTGCTGGACATCACACAGGACGGCGTGCCGGTCTGCCTTTATACTCAGAGTTAGGTTAAAATGAAGGATTTCAATTTCATACAATAATGTGCTTCTGCAGACTACAAACAACGGGCAGCTTTGGCCCAGACCGCAGGCACCTCAGGACTCCAACGTGTTATTTATTACCTCTTTTAGGTCAACAGTCACACTTTACTTTTTTACACAACTTGTGGCACAGATTAGCAAAGCGTGGCCTGAGAGCCCAAGCCTCCCCTTCAAACCGTGTGGCCCAACAGCAGGGGCAACGCACACCAACGACAGGATTTCCATACGCTCCAGAGGAGGAGTGATCCTGTGGTAACCTCACCGGCTGCCTCCTCTTCCCAGTTTATCCATTTGTGCCTTTCTGAGCCCACCCTCCTCTTCCAACTCTGGGTCTCCTTCCCTGCCAGCCCAGGTCTCCTGGCCGTTCTGCTCATGTGGAGAAGACCCCGGTTCTCTCTGAAATGACACCAGCACAGCTGACACCCCGCCAAGGTGCTCCCTACCCCGTGCAGGGGAAAGCCACACGTGTCAGAGCCCAGGGGACTCGTGCCCTGGGCTGTAGCTGAGGGTGGCTGCAAACCCCCAACTCCCCCCGTTCCCAGCAGCTGATGTCCATCTGTCTGTGCTACAGCCGCTCGCAGATCACAAGGCACAGCAGAGCTGCTCGGGCCGCATGGTGGAAGGGTTGACACTGCCAGCTCGGTGGGCTGTGACATTTCCCAGGGCTGTTGGTACCCCAGGGTGAGTAACTTGAGCTTCGCCACCTCCCAGGCTCAGAGACATTTGGAAACTGCCCTGGCTGGGCTTTCCAGAGCTCGCCACGAGGTATCTGTGCCCCATACTCGGAGGAAACAGGATGTTTTGGGGCCCATGGAGACACGTTTAGCAGCCTGGTTAGGGCTCTGGGCTCGCTGCAGTCCAACGCAGAGCTGCGC
>NW_009634512.1:41685-47906 GCF_000690535.1 Cariama cristata | reverse complement strand
TGCTGAAAGGGTGCTTTTAGGTTACTCTACAATTCTGTAAAGCTCATACATGTTTCGTAATTTATCCAACGCAAAGCTGGGTGAGGAGCTTCGCAAGGAAACCTGCCTGGCAGGAGTGCCCTCGCGATCGGCAGCGGGTGCAGAGATGGGACTGGACCCGCCAGACCTGCCCGACTGCAGGTCATGCTGGGGAAAGCCCCTGGGATGGACAGACGAAGGGCGATGCCTGGCGCTGCAGGGCTGGGCAGACCGTGAGTCCTGGGCACCTCTCCCACGGCCTCGGCTGCAGGCAGGATTCAGGCAGCACACCGAAGGGCAGGGCAGCGGGGCTCACAGATTCCCCCTTCGCTGCGAGTTTCAGCACACTGAAGGGTCTGGATGCACAGCTCTGCAAGGATAACGTAGGACCCAAAAGTCTTTTGGCAAGAGCAGCACATGAAAGCTTTTGTGCAAGAGCCACAGAGGGTTTCGGCCACCAGCACAGGCGCAACACCCTCATTCCTTGCCTCTGCAAAGGATCAGCCCTGCTTTCAGCCAGCCTGGACAAGCTGGAGAGCACATCATGAGACACATGCTGGGTACAGTTTATAGAGCAGAGTTTAAAGCTGTTAGCACAGCTCTTAGTTAACTCCTCAGCAGCAATATCTGAGAGCAGAAAAATAAAACTCCCGCTTACACCAGCTGGAGAAATCCACCCCATGGGCTCTACACTCCAATGTATCCCACCCAAACCGAGGCGCTGAGATGTTAACATCCTTCCACTCGGCGTTGCTGTTTACCAGTGCGTTTGGCAGAAAACGGTGGGTTTTGGCAGGGCTGCTGCTGCCTGCACTTACCTCACCACCGCAGCAAGAACAGGAGCTGCTTTTAACCCAGCCAGCCCGAAGGAAAAGCAGCCCTTCACCTGACACAGGCACAGGGAGCCGAGCCTCCCTCCTGCGGGAACAAAGGACCAAATTGTCCTTCCTTGGCATCTCTTCTGCCAAGAGAGAACAAAGGCAGGGTCTGCTCCTGCCCAGCCAGAAGAAGGGCTGACCCACACTTGTGTTCCTTTAAAAAAAGTATAATTTCATCACACACTCCAAAAACTGCGATGCCAGGACAGTGCCCAGTGCACTCTAGCATTTACATTAGCAGGAACTGGATGGTGCAGCTCTTTATCCCCTTGTGCCAAAATTAGCCGCTAACCTGCCCGCTGCGGAGGAGGAAGGGCAGGGCTGGGCACACGTTAGGAACAGAAACATAAGGAGCCAGGACCAAGCCGCAGCGTTATTGAGGCTTACACAATCAAGAAGAATAAAAACTTTAATAGCGAGTGGTTAAATGCACACTGAATGTGTAATTTCAGGCTACATTTGGAACACATCTTCCCCTTCCGTGCACTCTGCGACAGCCCTTAATTACAGGATCGCACACTCCATATAGAGCTTTCCTGCGACCCGGGGTTTTCTGCTGTTCCCTCCTCCCTGGGACCAGCGCGTGACTCGAGGAGGAGAGCTCCAAGCAGTGTTACCTTTAATCGCATGTCACAAGGCGATTCTCTCTTCAATCACGTGTGCTGTTATGGTCGATAGCCAAACTCACTTAGGAAAGGTGGGCAACTCCACATGCCAAAAGGACAGTGAGGGAGGCAGAGCCCAGTCTGAATATTTCTGCTTGGAAAATCATTTTTAACCTACAGTTTACATGTGGGCTCACACCCTTAAGGGCCCATGCTACAAAATGAAACTGCAGCTAGACAAATTCACACCGAAAACTAGGCTTTCCTGAAAAACAAAAACAGGCCAGGCAATCACCTACTGGGACAACTTGTTCTAGCAGGGATGCAACGCTTGCAAAACATTTATAAACCCCCTTAAACTTGATTTAAAAAGAGCTGAGCTAGTTCAGCTGTATTCAACCTGCAAGAAGATGTGGACTGTTTCTAAGGGTTCTGCAAGAGGTGATTAAGAAAATGAAAAAATGATGGTTATTATTCCTATGAAACCCATGAAGATGCCTGTGCCTCCTCTGGGAAATCTTTGGGAAGGCAAGAAGTCACAAGTGTTCAATGCCACGGCACTGCTTGAAACACAGCAACTGCCCTGGCATCAGAATTCATCCACGTTCACACAACAAAGGAACAACCCAGCAAGATTAGAGTAGATAATCAGAGCAGTTATCGGGCTGAATAAAAATACTTGTTGTTAAATGAATATTAACCAGCAGAGCTCTCGGTGTGGGTCTGTTCTGGTCACCATTGCTGCTGTGTTCGTGGCGGCGTGAAACTAAGAGCGGGGAGCCCTGGACTCTGTTCTAGCAATGTTTCCTTCAAATACTGCTTCAAAGGGTATTTGTTAAGGCTATACATAGTTAATGATTTGGGATCTCTAGTTTTCATGTAAAAAGTCTCCCAGTTTTCTATGTACGCAATAAATATCGGCCTTAAGCCCTGCCATTTCCCTCAAGGGGTCTGGTTTCAAAATAACTCTTCCATTGCTCAAGACAAAAAAGGCTGTCTTTGTTTTCCCATTATTTAAGATAACTGTAAATGAATGCTTATCGGCTAAAGATTACACAAGCCTGGCAGTGTATTGAAGACCATTAAAAAATTAGCCATGTTTGCTATTTTAAATACATACAGTGGTCTGGCTGGTTTTGAAGACCTTGTTCACAAAGTCCTTTCAGATATACATGGCCTGTTATTTTTAGGCCAGCCAAGAGCAGTCAGCTCATGAAAGAAAATAGCTTGGTTTGATTTGGGTTTGGGTTTTTTTTTTTTTGTTTTAAAACTTACAGTCTTCAAGCCCTGTAGTCAACAAGACAAAGATAAGCAAACAAGCAGTGAGCAAAACTGCTGCCTCCAAGGGAATTCAGGCAAAAAACGCATTCTTGCCTACAAGAGTGCCCTCTAATCCTCCAAGTATTTAGTCCTCTTCCTCCTGATGAATCCTCTGAAAAGGTGGCAGCGAGTCCTTTGCAAGGAGACAGGTACAGTAGGATCCTGCCATAGGTCTCCCTTTGGTACACCACTACGAAATCCTTCCGGCCCTGGAGGTATCCATTGGGATCTCCCTGGTCTATGCTGCCAGACCCTGCCACAGGCAGTGGCAGCAGCAGCAGCCAGGGACTCAGCTCCTTCTTGTACCCTTTCAAATCAGTCCTCCCCCCAAAAAAATCCCTGCCTGCTTTTGGGCAGGGGTGAGCATGGATACTCCTGCAGCTCTGCCAGATCTCCCACTGACCCCTTCCCCTCCTGGTGTCCAGCTGATGTTTAGACAGACCCCGTGCCAGGGATTTCATCTGGAGTATAATTACTGATGACAATTTACTGTATATCAGAGTCCTCTTCTGGCTTGCTCCTTCAGCATTACCCTAACACACGTGGCCAATAATGAAAAATACCCCGGCTGAGCCCTCGCTACTTCTGAACAGAAGGCAAGCTGAACTGTGCTCAAGCGGACTGACCTAACCAGTGTTAAACCAAGTCTGCAGCGCTCAGGCTTCTGCAAGCAATTAACCAGCAGGCAGGGGAAAGAAAATGGAAATTCAGATGCAATTCAAATGCAAATATAACTGCAGAGAAAGAGTCAAACCGAAGCTGTTTGCCTAAGCCCAAGCTTCATCTTAACCCCCTGCAAATGCAGCAGCACCAGGCAGTTTTGTCAGCAGAAGCAACAGGCAGTCTCAGCCCTAAGTCAGATACGTGGGCAGGCAGATTTTGGGCTGCCTTGTCCCGCACGGGCCAAACACGTAGTGGTAGAGACGTCGGTTTCAGATCCCTCCCAGTGCTGCTGGAACCATGGGCACTGCAGCGATTTGTGGGGCTGGCACAGCTGACCTCGAGCCAAGAAAAACGATGAGAACGGGGTCTGCAGGCTCCGAGTCAGAGGATGGAGTCCTTGTTTTGGGAGGCAGGCTCTGCCCGTGGGTCCATCAGGTGCGTTCCTCCTCTTTGCTGACAGAGATGGAGCCAGCGACTGCAGGCGTGGGGTGCAGGTATGGCCAAGCTGCCCAGGTACCACTGCCCCAGGCAGGTCCTGCAGCAGTGGCAGAGGCTGCTGCATCGACTCAGGGAACACGATGGCTCAAGGCAGGAGCTGGACAACCCTCAAACCACAACAGCCATGGGTCTTTGGCCCCAAGGAACAGCCCTGGCAGGGAGGCTTGCCTGTATGCAACCAGGAGATGATGTGAGAAGGAGCTGCAGCCTTACATCTGCCCTTCTCTCCTCAAATACATCAGAACTGCAAACTAGGACATCAGACAGGTCTTGCCCAGAAACACAAGGCCCAGAAAACAGTGGTGAGAGGAGGATGGGCACCTCTCGGAGCCTTCTGCTCACTGGGCACAGCTACAGCTCCATTGCACAGCCCTGCGCTATGGGAAAGCTCAGTCTGAAGAAAGGAAAGTTGCATTTACTTGGCACAACAAGCAGGGAGGAATTGCAGGACATGCGCTTCCCCGCAGAGGGGACTGCGATATCTGCCAGAGCTTTTGGGTATCCTCAGCAGACAGTGCTCTTCTGAGCGGCTGTACGCCTTGGACGAAAGGCACAGGAACTCACGGACAAAACCAAGCTGCTCCAGGACATTTCACACAGATGCATCTGCCCCTGAAAGTCTAAAAACAGCCCAGAGACTTCACTGGCTCTCAGAAGTACGTCAGCCTCGGTGACCCGAGCCTTCATTACCAGCAGGAGCTCACCACCTCTGTTCAGAGACTGAGAGCTATATGGGAACAGCCGGTAATTGGTGCTTCCTTTGTGCACAGGGTAGGTCAGGACAGTTAAACTAACCCCGCGTTTCGGCCGGTCCCAGCAAAAGCCCTGCAAAGCTCTTCCTGCATGTCTCTCTGCACTGAAGCTGTTGCCTTAGAAAAATCAAACCTTTCAGCTCAGAAAGCTGAGCTAAGGGAGAATAAGGCTGCAAAGGTTGTATCACAGGTCCTGGCCCTCAACTTCAAGTTCAAACTTCAGTCCCTGAAGGACCAAGCAGCAAAGCTACTTGAAGTAGCTGCTCTACTTTTACGTTCGCAGGAGAAGTTTATGCGTCTGCTGCTAATCTGCATTTTCCAGCCATTAAACGGGCAAGCGAAGCCTCACGCACAGAAAGCAACCCCCCTCCTTTGCAGATGCAAGCACAGGGCTGTGCTGTGCGGACACAGCCTGCCTGCCCAAAGAGCAGTGCTTTGTCTCACCAACTTCTTTACGATCAGTAAAATGGCTTCGCAGCGGCGCAGGCTGGGCGGCTACGCCCAGCTCATGCCATCCTCGCATACTCCTACCATGACGGCTTCTTTTCCAGATGCGCCTCTGTGTTTGCTATAAGGACACTATTCAGCGTCCCACTCTGCCTGGGCAAGGGAACACAACAGCTGTTTCACTGGGAGGTCACTACAAAACATTGAGTGTCCCAAGAAATCCTCCTTTCATCGGTCCATGCAAGCAGCTTGGAAGGACTTGTTTAGCCTTATTGTTGGAGCGGGAAGGCGCAGCCCGCCCGCGCCAGGGCTGGGGTCAGCACAGGCTGCCCACACCCCGCTTTCTCCCTTGTTCGGTGGGTGAGCACAGGGCAGGAAAAGCCTCAAACAGCTTTTAAAAAAAAAGTTCAGTTGGGCTCTTCTTTCAGCACGACTTTTTATAAGCGAAAGGCCAAAGGGAAGCAAAAATACCACATGGCAGGGATGCCAAGTGCTGGGGGTTTAGTGCTGCCGCCGCACAGCTAACCAGCCCCAGCAATTTATTCCTGCCATCAGCAGATTGCTGGAAAGCTGGCATTCAAGAGCATGGCAAGGAAAGGCGAACCGGATCCCACAATCTTACACGGGCTCCTTCGCAGGATTCTCCTTACCGTCGCATTCCTCAGCCTCCCCGGATGCTCAGAGCAACAACCCGTAAATGCAGGACAAAACAAGGAACTTCCCAGCCTGTCTGAAAAGCTAGTTTATAATTAGATTGAGTCACATTTTCCACTCCTCCAAATTCAGAGCTTGTTACTAAGCAAGCACTGAAAATGCCAAATTCCCCGACTCGGTCTCACTGCAGGAAAAAGATAAGCAGCCCCCTCAGCCCCCCAGCAGAAATCTTATCAGCTCATCTTATCACTAAGATTGCAGCATGGCAGCTTAAGCAGAAGCCCTGCCCAAGTCGTCCTTTGCCTGGACCTGTTCCAGGCGCTGCCATTTATCTCCACGCACTCCCCTGTAAGCAGCGGCTGGTGCCACCCCATCCTGGTAGGCAC
>NW_009634512.1:38164-41588 GCF_000690535.1 Cariama cristata | reverse complement strand
GCATTTGTCTCCACGGCCTCCCCTGTAAGCAGCGGCTGTTGCTACACCTTCTGGTTAGTCCCAAGCCCAAGAAAACGGGGGAGCCCAGGGAGGAGGAGAAGCTCAAATGCTTTGACACAGAGAGCCTTTTAAGATACCCAACTTGATGACACAGTCCCTCAGGAGTGCCCTTTGCTCGTCTTCCTCCTTTGAGAAATACCTCTTTAATAACATTCACATTCAGTTAAAACTCTTTGAAATAAGGATCATTGCAGGAGGAAAAAAAAACCAAAAACCAACCAACAAAAAAAAAAACCCAAACCACTCCGGTATTTTGTGGTTTTCTTCCCTGAGACCGAGCGTGTCCCGGCACTGCAGGCTGGTTGCCGACATCCAGCCCTTTGCTTCAGGGTGAGAGCAGGGCTGAGGCGTGCAGCACAGCCCCGACACCAGGTACTCCATGTCAGGACTCCTGTAACCCAATCTCCACAGACCCTGTTTATAAAACAAGGTCCCTGAAATCTAATGACAGTAAAGCTGTTCAATAAAAGCCACTCCAACAGACAGCAAATAGAACAACCGTTGGGAAAATCAGGGTCCTGCTTGGAAAGCAAGACTCCTTTTTGCCCACATTAATATCCAATGCTCCGATAACCTCACAAACCCACTGCATAGCGGCACAGCGTAAATCAGCTGCGTGAGTTAATTCAGTTGTTCTAATCACTTTGCCACCAGCTATGTTTGCATACAGTGAGAGCTTCTTAGGGCCTTTGCTACGTGTTCTATCTGTCTTCCCAACAAAGCCCTGGTGAGACCGTGCACTTCAAAACCAAGAATAATCAAGAGCCAAGACACAGCCAAGTTAAGACTTAGCTGTGCTCACCTAAGAACTTCTCCTTAGTATCGGCTAACGAACCTACAGCAGATCTGCTCCGTGGGATCCATCCCATACCTAACACTACCAGGATGAAGGCAGGTCAGCAGCTTTACATTATCTTCAAGGAAGACACAGCAAATCACCTCCCCACGCAGGGATGTGCCTTGGGAAGCAGTGCACACCAGGAGTTTCTCTTCTTCCAGCATACTTTATAGACCCACCTTTAAACAAAAGCCACTAAATTGCATGTCTTTATAGGCACTGTGGGAGTATGCATTTAGGATACTGGACTGTGCAAGGGCACAAATACATTGTGGGTACAGTCAATTAATTAGAGAGAAATGGATTTAGCCCTGCATCACAAGGGACACAAGCAGGTATTGCCACAGCAATGCCACTTTGCGACTGTTTTTAATCTCAGACCCAAGTGCAGTGTCTGGTGCTTCTAGAGAGGCGTTTGCAGCCCCAATGTCTCCTGTTGACTGCACCCAGCCCAGACAAACACCGTGGCAGTCTCTAGCCCACAGCTCAGAGTCAGAAAGCCCTTCTTGCAGACCTGGAGACGCCAGATGCTTTCTACAGCAGTTTCCGCATCAAGTCAGATCAAGGCCCTGCACGCAGGATGAAGGTAATCACCACGTAAATGCCCTCCTTTGGGTGGTGGTTCTTTCATGGGCCAAGGCCAGTGTCAGCTTTCCCAGTTTGTGGCAGGGTATCATTGCTGGTGGGATAAGCGGAGAGCCACGCTTACTGCAACAGCCACTATCCCAAACGCTGACAGAGGTGGTATCAGTATTAATGCCACCGTCCTCACTTGATTGTTTGTGTTGTCATCTGGAGAGCAATCGGAGGCTTAGGTTTTCATACAAGAAAAATGGGATGACCTTAGAGACCGGACTAGGAGACCACATGGAGACCAACATCAGCACTGCAAAATCAACGATCGTGCACCTTGCCTAATGTCCTTTTCTGGGACCTCAACAATGGGAAGCAGAAAAAGCTACAGACCTGGATATTTCAGCTGATGGCAAGACATCTGAGCCAAAGCAAGGCAGACATGGAAAAGTAAACAATTGTAGGATATATCAAACAAGGTTATTTATAGAAGAGAAAAGGAAGTTTTGATGCCTTTATAAAAGGCTCTGGTAAAATTTCATCTAGTGTTTTCTATAGCTGTGGTCATGCAAACATAAGAAAAATAAACCTGAGCTGGAAGAGGTGCAGAAGACAGCTGCAAAGATGAGGAGAGGAAACGAAAGCTTATTTTATGAAAAAGACTAAAGAGGCTGGCTTGCTTAATCTAATAAAATCAAGACAGGGGAATATGCCTGTCACTTATAAATACATAAAGGAAGTAAATATTATGAAGGTAGAATTGATTTAAGCTAAAGGGCAGTACATATAAACATTTCTAGCCATCTCTAAATTTAGGCTAGAAGCTGCATTTTTAATCAGAGCAGCCAAATTCTGGAGCAGCTTCAAATGGAAGTGGTAGGAACAGGAAATCCACCTGATCTTCGGCCCAAGCATGACCTGTTCTTCCACAACAGGACACAGCTGAGAGGTAATGGGTCAGACTCCACACAGCCTTCGGTGGAAGTGGCATAAGGAGATCATCAGGCCAATGATGACTGATCGTGGTGAGGGTACCAGCACCAATGCTCACGGTTATCCTGCTCCCAGCCAGCATCTGCCAGGAGCCAGTGGGAACCTGCACACCCTCGCACTATCTGTCTGCACGGCAAGGGGGTTGTACGACATGTGGAGATTGGATGTTTTAACCCAACTCTTGTAAAAATGCCAAGGTTTTGGTGTCAAATGTGGCAGGAAGGGCTGCAAGGTGCCAAACTGCTGTTAATCCTTTTGGGAAGGTGCAGCAAGGAGTTTTCATTTTCAAGACACCTTCAGACACCAGGAGGACAATCTTGCCGCGAGAAGCCTTGCTGTGAGGAGGCTGGAGGACAGCATCTGGCCTGAACTGCCACCACATTCAGCAGCTGAAATACCTGCAAGCTGCAGCTGCCCTTCAGAGGACATGCTAATGCCTGATCAAGGCAGCCACTGAGGATGACAAGGCACAGGGGAAGGGGGTTTCTAATTGCCAGCGATGAGTTACAATGGCCATAAAGCCGTGCTGGCAGCTGGCTTGGAGCAACATGGAAACAAGACGCTGAAATTAAGACACAAGGTAGGTTGATTTTATTTTTTTTTACTTCTTGTCGGTGTACCACCTTTGCAGCTTGAGTGTATTAGAATAAACTTGCTTTTGTACTTAACCATAAAATCTCACCTGTTCTTAAGCAGCTTGGGGGTGGCAGGGAAACACTGGTGACTGCTCCCAGGAGCACATACCTGATTACGCACAGAGCCCACATATCTGTGCAGGAGTGCGTGCCTGCGAGGCACTCCTCCACCACGCTGCAGATGTCTGGCATTGTTTCCATCCCACAACCAAGTTTGCAGAGAAAAGTATTTTGTCTACAGTTGGCTGGAATCTGCTAACAAGCAGGGAGAGGATCTGAGACACAGCTTCAAGGCGATCCCCACCACCATACAAACCAAGCCTAG
>NW_009634512.1:4184-38133 GCF_000690535.1 Cariama cristata | reverse complement strand
AATAATCAACAGGAATTATATAGAAATGAAGCAATCACACCTTCTTCAGGCTCCAGACGGGAAGCTCCTGGGAGTTTGGGTGACGTTAACTGTCAGCTTTTTTTAAAAAGAAAAAAAAATTATAGCCAATTTCTTCAAAATCTGAGGGGACTAAGTATAGGCAACCACATCTCATTCTAAGTTCTGACCCACTGTTTTGTCTCAAAGGGCAGAGCCCTTATTCTTTCTTATTAGGGTTTCGGTACACCAGTTAGGAAGATCCAGAAGTATGACACTTTTACTGCTCTGGCTGAGAAATGCAAGGCAGCCTGAGAAAAAGACCAGAGCAACTTGCCCTGAAACTTTCTGGTAAAACAAAAATGCACCCCAGCACCCAAACGTGCCTACGCAGTTCTCGCGAGCCAGGAATCAAATCCCCGTAGCAAAGGTCCACTGGTGCTCAGCAACCAACACGCATTCTGTGCAAGGGAAAGATCTTCCAGATACATCAGCTAAGCAAGGCTGCTAACAGTGCCCTAGAGCTCGCTGCACTTTTAAAATCAATTTCAAGGTGAACAGATGCAACATGCACTCGGGAAAGCCCACGGATGAGCGTGAAAATCGTTCCCGGTGTTTGCTGAACTACACGCAACCAGCAACTGTTGGGTCCTACTCCAGTCCAGTCCATTTGAGGCTCTTCAGGCATCTGTTGGTGTTAGCAAACACGCCTCAACACTGAAGTGGTAGAGGTATTGTTTGAAGCTATAAGGTGGGATGCAAATAATCTATCAGGATTTTCCTGCAGCTACTGGAGCTATCACAGATGACTTTTGTGCCAGGAAAAGGAGACAGAGGAAGCTGCGGTGTTATATTAACACTGAAAATTATTCTTGCCATCCAGGTAGCTATTGGACAACATCAGAACAAGCCACTCCAATGCAAAATCCCAAACCAAAGTTATTGTTTCCTTAACACAAGATCTTGGGCTCACTTCACCCACCTGGACTCTTACAGCCCAGTGCTATACAGGTGCCTGGTGCTGAGAAAACAGGTTGTGGTTAAAGCAGGGCAGGCACCACCACCTCCCATCCAAGTCAGTCTTCTCAGCCATGGACAATTAAATGTCACAGCCTTTGCTCTGAAACCAGCCTGTCCCCTTCCCCGACTCCTCTAGCCAGGGGCTCACCCACCGCTTTCCTCCTCCTCCTCCCCATCTGACCATCTGCTGGTAACAGATGCATTCTTCAGATTTTCTGCCTACCACTGGCACATCGTGGTCCCAGCACCCTCACTAGAGCCAGCGAGATCACGTATCTGGACTGAGATAATTGCGTGACAGTACGCAGAGCTAAAACAAATCTGCCTTCAAGGAGAAGCTGAGATGTCAGACTTTCTCCTAACTTGCTCTCCATCTCCCTCTGATCTTCTGAAACACAACAGAAGGCTGTCTTTTTATAATGTCTTCTAAAAATGGATTTTTAAAACTATTTTTCAGTTTTGCTCCTTGAAAAAGTTCCCAAGATTGGAAGGTAATCTTGTTTTTTAAGAACAGAATTTTCTGAACTCCGCATGATCCAAGCAAGCAGACGCCAAGAAGACAACCCACCAAGGAAAGGACTAAAGATGACCAAGCGTGTGTTCGGCAGTGTGCCTACCCTCCTCTGGGCTATTCTGACACTTTCTTGCCCTCAGGACCAATTCCAAAACTCAGTTTTCAGGTGTATGCCGTGCCAGCGGCACAAGCATAAGTCAGATAGAGAGAAAGGCTCCCGTCTTTCCCAAGAGGGCTTAGGGACAAGGTCAGGAGAGACTGTATCAAAGGCAGCCCAGAGCTCCGCTGGCAGAACAAGGTTAATTTGTCCAGCAATGTTTTGTTACCACAGCAAAGCAAACTCCCTGAGCCTCAGAGCAGCAGTCCCGGGGAATCTGTGGCTCCCCAGATCCCGAGGCAACACCTCCTTATGAATGTGCCCATCGTTCTGGGGGCAGAGGATCTCACAGTTTAAATACAGCCAACAAACGTGATCAGTTATCCCTGAGAAGTCTCCTCTCTTCATTACAGAAGAAAGAAACTTTGCAATGAGGTGAGGACTTTAATTTGTGGTTTTTTTTTTAAACCCTTCTCCCATAGTCCTACAAAACCTTCACAGCAGCCCTCATGACCCAGCCTATTAGTGGGGTGACTAGCTCAACTCCTGCAAGAATATAACTGAAAATGAGCCTCAGGGAATGGCATTTCTCACCTGGACAATTTCTCCATTGGAAGCAATTAAATCCGTGGGGATGGAGACTCTGAAGAAGCGTCCCACCACAGCAGAGCTGTCCGGTATGCCCACCACAGCCGGCACAGTCTCTCGGAGGTCGGAGAGCACGGAGTGCATGGAGGCCTCCAGCTGGTTTTCCCAGTCCCGAACCACTTCTGCCGGCTCGCTGGGCCAGTGGCAGTGAGCAGAGGCCGCCAGCAGCAGCACGGGGAGCCAAGTCCTCCCCAGGAAAGGGGGCTGAAGTAGGCATCCAACAGTCATTCTTCCCAGCGGCCTTGGTGACGGTGCTCCAGACAGAAAGGGGACCACAGGGAATCTGCAGACACTGCAGCGCAGGCAGGGGATCCACCAGTCCTTCACAGCAGCCTCATCCTAGGAGTCCTGGGAACCTGGTTAAACAGAGGAAACCCAACCAGCACATTAATTATGATATCCAAGCCAGCCAGCTAACACACACAAACCTCCATGCAACGGAAAGTGGCCTACCTGCCACACTACCCTCCTCGTTTCAGCTTTCTGATTTAACTGCGAGAGTTACCACTACCGTTAAAGAGAGCAAGAGCTTCCCAGCTCCTCTTCTGACATACGGCATCTCTAGAGAAACAAGATCCTCCTGCTTTTCCATGCACACAACCATGTTTGTGCTGCTCTGGAGCTACAGCATCCCAAGATAGCCACAGGTAGGGAGATGGAGCAGATACAACCAAAGCGAAGACATAGCACAGCAGTAATAGGTCACCTTTCAATGCAAGCTGAAGTCAGGCTGGGGTATCAGTGGATTTAAATGCCTGTTCCCCAGTATGAAGGTCCCAAGAAACCTTTGCTACTCCAAAACTGCCATCTTGACAGCTTGATGCACGACAGATGCTTCTGCTTCTCTGACCCATGAGCCTGGATTTCAAGCCAGGTCTCCTCTCAGTTCCAGCTGTTGGTATTATTGTATTTAGACTTGATTTGGTGGCCAGCAATACGCACCCCAAAATCAGACTGGAGTAAGCTACGCACACTGTGTCCCACACTGCTACCCACCATCCAGCTCCCTGCTGCTTGCACAGCTCACCCGTCCCCATGCTCTGCCAAGAAACACCTCCAGCTCTCCCTCACTTTGTTGTTTTCTTCTTTTACTTGCTTTCTCCCCATTCCCATCCTCTTCTCTCTGGTCCCCTGGATCACAGCCCTCCTTTCTCTCCTCTGTTCCTTTGGTGCATTATTTCCTTCGCTTCCCCAGCTGCTTTTCCCTCCAGATTGTGTTCAGCCGCGGCACACGGGAGTCACAGATCTGTACACACCCCTGTGTTCCTCTTCGCAGTCTGTTTGCAGGAGAGCAAGTGGGTTCAAGAAAGAGGACAAAACCATTTGGGATCTCCAGAGAAGCCATACTGCCCACTCTGGCATCTCGGTTTGCAGCTAGCACAGCTCGCTCTAACTAATCTGCATTAACGACCAGGGCAGTGGGTAACACAGGACTGGAGGACAGCCCCACGGACCAAGCGGGTGTTGCTCAGCCCCCCGAGCACACAGGACTGAGCTCCTTGGGCCAGGCACTCTCCTGTTTTGAACCAACTCTGTTTTTCCAGGCTGAGAGAGAGGCGCCTCCAAATTCCCAGAGCAAACCCAGCCCAACTTCTAACCACTGGCTCCCATTCCTCTGAGCACAGCTCCGATTTATTTTAGCCTGTTCCAGCTGCGTCGCGTGATGCACATCAGGCCGTCCCGAGAGACTCTAGAGCCAGATCGGGTGGGAAAGGAAATCCCACTGCTTCTTGCCCTTGTAGAGCTCCCGGAGCAGCACGACAGCAGAACCTGCTGTGCTGCGGCCAGGCAAGCACGTATCGCCCACCACGGGCTTCCAGAAGCAGGCAGAGGGCCCGTCCACACAGGCAGCCAAGGCCAAGGTTACCACGGCCAGCTCTAGGAATAGTCGGAGAGATAAGATTTGGTTCCTCACCCTAAAATTTGCACTCTAGAGAAGGTGAGAGGCAGCATGCAAGGACTAGCACATCCTCACCCCTTGACGGGCCTTTTCACAATAAACCACTCATGCAGAGGGGCTGACACCTCCCATCCCAAGGTAACGGGCCCAGCGAGCACTGTCACAGCTAGCAAAGAGGGCTGTGGGTAGCAGAAATTATGAGCTGAATGCGGTAACCTCTGGCTACAGCATCCACGAGGCAGATATCTGATCTGACCGCTGTCAGTTGTGGAAAACCTGTCTCAAGTGAAAGGCAGAAGAGACAGTAGAAACAGAATAACACTGCTGGAAACAAGAAGACAGATGGGAGGATGGTTGGTGTGAGATGCCAGTGTCAGAAGAAAGTCCATTTCCCCCACTGCTCTTGTCCTTCCAACTGCCTGAACTGACTGGGACAGGAATACAGCAGGCAAAACAGGGAAGCCAAGACCAGGCTCTTCCCAAAGGCAATGTGGTGGTCTTCACACAGAGTGAGGTGCCTGAGCTGCTTCTCCAGAGGTTATCATCACAAAAGATGAGGTAGCTGGGCAGGTAACGACAAGTCACGCTTCCTACAGGGCACATCTCTCCTACCAGCTCCTTGCGTGGTCAGAGGAGGATCCGACCCACACCAATTGATTTTGGATGAACCCAAGAGTCACCTCTGCAAGTAGACAACTACCACAGGAGATGTCTCGCGGAGACTATCCAACAGGCTGTGTGAATGAGCTACAGAGATGGAGCAGACATCTGCAAGAGGTCCTGGGGGGGCCACTGATCATCACATCAGGAAATCAAGGAACTCTCATCCCCGCACAGTGCCTTAAAAAAGGAGAAAGAAGAACCACCTTCACCCTCCGTGGAGCCTGGGGTATGGACACCGCAGTGATGGTGCCTTGTCTGTGAGCTACTTCTCCTGAAGCCTGCTCGTTGGAAAATCCTGCTGCGTGAGGGACTAGAAAGCAACCCGCACAGCAAGTACAGGCAGGATCAGAGACTTGCAGCCAAGGGAGGAATGCTGCTGCAGAACCCAGCAGCCCTGTGGCTGCTGCGGGGCCGAGATGCTATCACAGCATGGAAACATGGCTGCTTCTCACAGCTGCGCTGAGCCTCCACACCTGAGCAGAGGAGGAACGCCCCAGACAACCAGACCCACAGACACCCAGCATACAACCGCATGGAGCTGTAAAGATGCCTGGAGAGGTTCGGCACCACATCTTCGGGCCAGCCCCTGCCCCTGGCCTGTCATGGCTGCGGCAGAGCTCATGCACGATCGTGGTGCAGCTCTGTGTTGCTCAGCCAAATGATGTGATCTGGCCTGGGGCATTTGTGTTGGATGGAGAGGAGTATTTGGGCAGAAATGAGCTGGTTCTTGAGATCTGTGGCAAGCAGGAGAGGAAGATGAAGTCATGACCCATTTCAGAAACAATTATTAGAGCAGGCAACAACCACTGCCCATCTGATACGTGCCCCTCAGCCAAGTAACTCACACACTGACCATTAAGATCTCATGTGACACTTGCAGGCCGCACAAATTCAGAATTTCATTTTAGGGGAACTACAGAAGAACAGTCTCAGCATATGGAAGCGGAACACACAGGAGGTATAGGAGGAATTCTGAAGTAGCTGATAACAAAAACCAAACAGAAGAGCTGAGAACAAACTTGCACCACCAAAAAAAAAAATAAATCTTAACACAGCTCCACCTCACCAAACAATTGACAGAAGCTGAAACAGTGCCAGCCTCTCACACTGTGTGCTAAGGAGGAAAGGCAGGGAGGTACAGCTCCACAGATAGCTGGAAAAAGGCATTGCCCCACAGTGCTGAGGTCCACATGGACTATCGCTTCAAGGCAGAATGCTTTTTTGGACAGGAGGTCCTCTGCCTAAAAGCCAGCAGTCCTGCTCAGCGAGTCTGCCAGCCACCAGCACTGCAGGTCTCGATGCAGCTGCAGAACGGAGCGAACGTGGCCTGCAGCGAGGCTGGAACAGGCACTGGGGACCTGCGTGGTGTCTCTGTCAAGTTCAAGAGCCCACACCATTTCACATGGTACAACCACGGGCAAAACCCGGACTCGCTTGTTTGAGACACCATCCCAGCTGTATGCAGAAAAAGTCAGCGTTCTGGATCATTGTCCATGACCAGTGAGTGGCACGGAGCCCGGAGCAAGAAACCTGAACGTTTCACGGAGTTTCCCACAAGCTCAAAACAGGGCCAAAACCCAAATGCAGATGGCATTCTGCAGGTGGTCTTCTGCTGATCTCTGGGAAGCACCAGGCCATAGGGCCAACTGACTTAGACAGCACTTTCAAGTTATGAGGGAAGGCTAGACCACCCCAGCTTCTCTACATGGCACAGTGCTCCTTCTTCCAGCAGGATCTGTACCGCCCAGTTTCGCAGAACACACACAGAGGTTCAGCTTAGTCCTCAATTTCAGGATGTTTTGTTCAGTCTGATCCTCTGAGAGAACCGACTTTCTCTTTATCCTCCTGCTTCTGTGAGAGCTCTTTTGGTCTCAAGTTTGAGCCTCCAGAGCGTTGGATGAAACATCAAAGTCAGCACCAACATCTGCTTCAGTCCTAGCACTTGGTACACGTGCCAATGTTGATGCCTGATCTCCAGTGCCAAACCTCCCCATCTCAGAGACACGGAACTGGGCCTGCTTAGCAAAGTTATGTTGATATGATGCTGCACTTGATATGATGCTGACTTGTCAAGACAATGCTGGAGCTTGCTCCTTCTCCATGTAGCTACAAGGCCCACTGACATGTTAAGGACATGCTCTACCTTCATTATTCAGGAACGCAGAGCAGTGCAGACAGAAGATGGGACTGAAAGGAAGAACTGGGAGCAGGACAAAACAGCTACTCCTAGCCGTGCATCTTCCCAGAGACCTTTCCTTCTGCCCACTGCAGAATCAGGAGCGTGGGGCCAGGGGAAACATCCCAGCAGCAGGAGCGTGGCTGCCCGCGAAATCACTCTTCCTCTGGCCGATTACCCCACCACTTCAGCAAGAAGCAGTGAAAGTGAAGTCTCCATCCAGCTGCGTCTAATCCAATTGCTCAAGCACACAATCACATCACTGGGCTGCGGTAATTAATCACTGCCAGCATATTAATGCCTCTGAGCCTAGCATGAAGAAAGCTCAGGTAACTGCCATGCAATTCTCTACTCCAGATAAGAAGGTATTTAGGAGGGTTAGGAGGAATCCCACTTACCTGATTGCTTATTTAACAATAGCCTCATTAAAGGAAGCATTAAACGAGTGGCCTTTCTCTAAGAAAGCAAACTCAGCCTCTGTTAAAAAGGGACAGTGCAACTTTCCAGAACAGAGCTATTGTCTCTGCAATGATCTCTTGTACGTGTTTCCACAGGAGGATCTCTGGGCAAGTCCCGTCAGCTACTGCGCGTCTGCGTGTCAAGGCAGCAAGGAGGAGGAATGATGAAATCCAGTGTCACCGGCCAGGCACACAAAGATGGCACACTGCTGTGTATGCTCCCCGCTCCAAAACACGACAGCAGGCACCGATCCAGGCCGAGGTGGTGGGTGCTCCATGCGCATCTGTGCTGCGCCGAAGAAGTCTGGGGAGGGGGACAGGAGGGACAAACAGCTCGGAGGCAGCACATCTGGGCAGAGCAGCCCATCGCCAAGTTTATGAAATAACCGATACAGTCTCCCCAAGACTAAGAGCATGCCACTCTGCAAGCTTGACACGTTATATGCAAAAAGAACACTCTGGAGCATGAAATTTTGGAAACAGTCAGAGTTTCTGCATTTGCCCAGCTCTGGACGTACCCTGAAATAAAGGCAGCAGTCCCTCCAAGAGCCTACGTTATAAGCTGGGGGGAATGTGCTGCAAATGACTCGGGGGGTTATTTCCAGCCTCGATGGTTTCAGCCATGGATGTTCGCAGATGACCCAGGCTCCAGACGCTGCTGCGCCTGGGATGAGCTATGGAAAGGGCTGTACAGAAGGGCAAGTGTAGAGATGCACTGGTCACACACAGACTAACCAGCACGCAGCTGCTGCGAGGGAACAGGCAAGGCAGAGGAAAGAAGATTCACCACTGGCCACAGTTCCTCGCTCAGCTGTGCTCAGAGTGACAGCATCCTGACCCGTACGGCACTAACTGGGCTTCTCCGGGGATGGTGGCTTTACACCGAGACTGGAGGTCTCTCAAAGACGAGTTCATTCACAAGTTTTTGGCTTAACGCTGCCATCAAAGCTGCCTGCTTATAGCCGTGCATACATCAAAACCAAAGCAGCAGGCAGCTCGGCATCAGAGATTGGACCACAAGAGAAAGCTGCTTTAGCGGAGAGCCCCAGACCAGCACTCCTGAAGCCCCGGCAGCCCCTTCCACCCTCTGCCCCCCCCGCAGCCAGGTCACAAACTTGCCATCGTTAGCTGCTCACCCCAGGTGCCATCAGCCTAGGAAGTACAAACCAAGCTGTACTTGATTTTTCGCCCTAAAATTGCATTTCAACACGCTCCTCTGCAGATATGCTCACCTTGTATTGTCACCAAGTTAAATGCCCAACAGAACTGATACCTAGCTCAAAGGACATTCACACAAAAAAGATCCTTTTTTTCAGTCTCTTCCCTTCTTGTATTTCTGCATTGCTCATCTCCAGCACACCTGGTGTCAGTAACAGGAAACTCTGACACTGAAAAACAATCTAGGGGAAAAAACCAAAACCAAACCAATCAAAAATAGCAGTGCTAAAAACGTGTGCCGGGCAGGGAAACAAGCAGCACCCTCCTGCTGATGTGGAACTGTCATTGACTTGTTGGTTCAAGTCACACATGCCACAAGCAGCTTCGTGAAGCTTGTACGGGAAGTGGTCACAGCAATCGACACCTCGCAGCGGTTTTTATTCTGCTAGAGTAAGCACCAAGATATTTAACTTTCCTGTAGCTAACAGGAAGCTTTCTTCCATTACCTTTTGTTTGAAAACTACAGTTTTGTGCCACCAAGAAGGGATGAAGCCTTCCTACAGCTCTCTCATTTGCATCTCATGTCTCCCCTTGGCCAACAGAACATGCTCATGGTTCTCCCCCAGCCTGGGACCAGAGACACCGACTGATGCCTCTGCTCCGACGGACAGACAGCGGAGTGCTGAGCGAGCAGCTGGATCACTTAAGACACTGCACAGGTTTTGTGTTCATTAAGACCCATGATATCCAGCACTTCCTAAAGAGGGAACGCAGAGGCAGCTCCGAGATAGAGAGAAAAGATGCAAAAAGCAGAATTTCCCTTTTTTCCCCCTCCCTGTATTGCATCTGCCTGTCCAGAAGCTGGGCCACTACACTATGCTTCCCAGCTGCAGACTCTGCTCCCAGGCAGACTTCTTTGCCCTGGAAAAGGTAAGCACCGAGGATATGCTCCTGGTAGCCCTCCCTCCAGCAAGCTCTGTGCAGAGGAGGATGCGAACCCCAGAACCTGCAGCCAGGGGCTCTCCTGCCAAAGTTTGGGCAAGGGGCACTGCGGAGCAGCAGCAGAAGCACAAAGGACACCGGAGCCCTTCTGCCAGCTGGACACAGAGAGTGGTTTTTTTTCCCTGCAGAGTATGTTTCCCCTGCAAGGTGCAGCGATAAAAAAACTCTTCAGGAGACAAGCACCTTCCCCAGCCTCCTGCAGCCCTGGGGAGGCAGGAGGAGATGAGTATGGTACCCACAAGTACCTCTCGACTACGCGCTTGCACACAGACCTGACACATTTACTGGAAGGCCATATGGATGTCCCTTGGCTTGTCAATCCTGCTCGAGTGGCCCCCTGCAGCCCATGTGTGCTACTCGTCCTATGCTTGAGCCATGCCTCGAATGGCTGCTGTGTCTGCCCCACGGCAGTGACCGGCAGCCGCAGATTTTGGCTAAGCGAGACTTCTGACTCTTTGATGAAACTTTCAGCAACCACAATCAATTCCTTCCTCCCACTTTGTTACTCCCAGACAGCCAACTCAGATCGTATCTTCAAGTGCATTCAGTTGAAAGGAAACTCAGATATTATCTTCCCAAGTATTTAGAAGGCCTCAGAGATCATTTTTTCCTTGTAATTACAAACATCACAGCCAGGTAGAACTGCCATTATCCCGGCTGCTGGCAGCAAGCAAATTAGGATATAAACACCCACCAAGAAGGCAAAGCAGGGGCACAGCTTTACCAGTGCCGCCCCACACCACTTGCGTTCTGTGAGCAAGCCCCATCCCAAGGGAGGGCTGGCAGAGAAAGGCAACGGGGATCATTAAAGGTATAAAATGGATCCTTCCTGGAGGAAGCTGGGAGAGAATAAAGTGGGAGGCACTGGGGCACAAGGGTGACAGGGAACAAGAGCCCACCCTCTCCTCTAATAAAAAGAGCAGAAGCCAAACTAACCTGAATCAGGCTCAAAACCCAACAAAATGCGAGTTTTCCCAAGGACCCAATGGGGTTGTGAACATGAATGCTAAAACTTCATGTGGGTTAAAAAAATTAAAAAAAGGTGGGATGGGACAATTTTATAGTAGGCAAAGTTACCAAGGCAGCATTTCTGGCTCAAGCAGCACTTCGTGACAGATAGCAGGATCCCGGGACGGCATTCAGGGAAATGATGACTCGCATTCCTCTCCAGGCATCTTCTCCCGGCTGTTATTGGAAAGGGCATATAGGCTAAATATACAGCTGTAGCAGGGCAGAGCAAGGGTCTGTCTGCCTAAGGGCATGCAGTTTAACATGGCTTTGGTTTCACTTGGGTTTCCAGTGCCTAGCCAGCCAGAGCAAGCCCCTCAAAACTCTACTTGTAACTCCTGGTTTTGTCTGGAAGCAGAGCAAGAGAGTGTAAAAATTCTAGTACTTCATTCTGTGTTTAAGGCAATGTAAGCTAAAGCTAGTACTAAAATCCACAGGAAATTAAACTACAAAAGGTTAAAAGAAAAAAAAAAAAAAAAGATGGGACGAAGAGCTCCTTCTATACAAATGCCACAAAATTGCGTATTTTGAAGATAAACACAACAGGCTTGTATACATATACACGCACACAAACTCTTTATCAATTTCTAAGATTTAGTAAAATCCAGAACGCAAAGCATCAAGTTAAAATGGGTATTTTTGACACTAAATTTCTCTTCTGTAAGGAAAGCTTCACATCTTGCTGAATTTGTTTGACGTTAATTCTGAAATGCAGACCATGGCATTACAGTAAAGCATTTTAGCAGAAGCCATCCTGCAGGAGAGCCCAGGACAGAGGACACCCAGGCTGGCAGAAGTGCCTGGGTAGGCAGTGGAGAGAGGCAGTTGACAGAGATGAGACCAAAGCATCACTCTGAAAAATTAGAGCAATTCTAATTTGGACCATGGAAGAGTTCTCAGTGGTTAGTATACACAAGGCAGCAGACCAGTCCCCATGACAGTGCATTCAAATTTGAGGGGCACTAATTACTGGAAACATTGGACGTAGAAGATGTAGGACTCTCCAGAGAAATTCCTGGGCCCTCCATGGCCTCATCATGCCATAGCAGCTTGCGTTCCCTGAAGTCTGATTCTGAATGGTCTAGAAACAATATACATGGGAGTCCAACTGGTTTACAAGTGAATTTGCGGGGATAAAGATTGAGTTTTATGCAGTTTTACAACTCATGTGGATTTTTGTACCAAAATGCAAGTCTTCAAGTACACAAAGACAAGCCCAGACTGTGTCTCAGCCATCCCCATCTGTGAAAGGCACAAATGATGATTTCTAAAAGAGCAAAGTAAACTTTGTTTAAAAGGTAGTCTAACAAGATATCTAGAGGACCCTTCAGCAGCTCTAGCCAGAAAGTACAGTTCAGGCACCCGACAACAAGACAAGAAAGCACACAAAAACAACAAGCAAGACACAAGACATCACTTTTTAAATGGAAGGACTATGAGGCATCAGAGCCCAATCTTGTACTCGCCAGCAGGCAGGCTGTTCCCCAGCTAGCACCGAAGGACATGTGCAAGAGCAGCCGGTGTGACAGTCACTGCTGGGTGTCCTGTCCCCTGGTATCACTCACCATCCACCAGCTGTTTCAAGTCTAATTCACACCAGCTAAGGACCTTTGATGGAAGCCACCCAGCTGGAAAGCAGGCTTCTATTAAAGGTGCTGCTTCAGAAACAGGTTTAAATCAAGGTACAGTCACTGAGATGTGACCACAGTCTTTCCTCTACCCCATGTTCCAAAGAGAAAAAATCATCCACAAGCCTCCAGCAGCACCTGAAATCTCAGGTGAAGCCTGGAAAACTACTTTCTCCACAAAGCTGCCCTGCTGTACCGTGCAGAGATGTTCTCTTCAGACGTAGTCAGAGCACTGAAACCAATGAGGCTAAAAAGATCTGCATCTCAAATAACGACAAATAACCTAATCAGAGAGGAAGTTTCCACTGGACATTTTGTCTTACTAAGTACTAAAAAGTCCACACAAAAAGAGAAAGATCCTGAGGTATAAACTCCCACATCAAGCAAGGCAGGAAACCTCGCTCAAGTTTCTGCCACAGTTTGGCTTTTGGAGCACATCGCACGAATGACAGAGAGGAGTGCGGTGAGCTTTGGTGCCTCCCTTTAGCCAAAACTCCCCCACCTCCCTGGCTGCCTATTCTGCCCCCCCTAAGGTATAAAGCTCTTTCTGTCAAATTAGCAAGCAGAAGCTATTAGAGGGGTGAAGGACAGACTGATGGGCAGGGCAGTCCTGCAAATCCCCTTCTTAGGAAACCTGATCATACTTCCAAATCCTGTTCTGAAGGAAAACCTCCCGAGGCTCCAGCTCTGGCAGTACACCTGAGCCTGGCCAGAGGGCTTGCAGCAGGACCCTCGCCCGTGTTTTGGCCACGCAACGGCAGAGTACTTTTTTCATCACCAGAACAGCCCTGTGCACGGAGAACAGCGTCCAGGCTTCCCCAGGACACGCCAGCACCACAGCCACCAGGCAAGCGTTAGCTTTGCTAACGGCTCTGAAGCGGGCAGGGAAGTGCAGGAGCATCCGAGAGCGGGCAGTTTGGGCAAGTGTTCCTCCAGTGCAAGCAACAAACAGCCCGAGGGCTGCGGGCACCAAACCCAAATCTGAAAATAAGAAAATCTTGATGGAGGTTTCATACTCAAGAGTCACCTCAAAATGCTGTTTGGCTGGAGTGCTTAATGGAGAGGCAGCCACATTCCAAGTGTTTATAATCATCTCTGGGTATTACACAAAATTCCTCAGATAATGAAATATTTCAAGCAGGTCCTTGAAATCGTTTAAGCACCATCATTTCCTATAGGTTGATGTCACAGCACCAGGGCTTTGGCACCAAGCACAGGACCACAAGGTGACGCTTGGGATCTCTCCTCTACCTGCCAGGGAGCTGACTGCTGGGCACAAGATCTGCTGCCACTACCAAAGGGAAGTAAAGCACAAACAGCTGACATTTAGCGGACACACGAAACAAGGCAAGCAACACCAACAAAAAGCCATTTTCAGCACTTCAGTTACGTATGCAGCATCATTTATATTCTTTGTGGCAGCGTAACTAAGGGCAGGCACATTCTATTTAGAAACATCCCGCTGTTCCATCAGCTTTACCGCCCCACCCTACAACTCCAAGCCAAGGCATTAAGATTCAACTTCATGGAGTTGCTCAGTCCTGATTTATTACTCAGCTAGCAAGACTACCATAGCTCTTCATTTAAATATATTTACCACCCAGTGATTTATGCAGAGCAGCCAGGGCATCAGCCGTGGACCTGCAACTTTCAATGTTTCTCATGAAAACTATTCTAAACACTTCTTGGCAGAGTGAGATATAAACGTTCCAACTTTAACCATCAAGCATAAAATGGAAAAGCTACAAAATGAAGCAGCACTGCAGCACTGCTCCCATGCCACACAGGCAAGAGAAAGCTTCTGGAGGAGGAATTAACTCCCTGAAGATCAGCAGCTTCCAGCGGGGCAGCACATTCCTTTAAACCCACAGAAATTTGGGAGTCACCAAAAACCATCAAACTGATAACCTCTTCCTGCAGGTGCACATTTTTATAGGCACCTTTTGTTTTTGCAAGAGACCAGGGAGCAAAGGGTTGAACTGCTTCAGTAAACCTGTCTGCTCTTCACAACAACCTCTGGCCCGAGTTGGCCAGCCTTTCGCTCACGTAGTAAGTTCTAAAGCAACAGATCACCGACAGCACAAGCCTACTGAGGCAGAAGGGCAGTACGTGGCTTCACAGGTCCATGTGCTTCCCAACTGAAGACGACTGATTTAAATGAAAAAGCAATGAGCGCCTTAAAAGACAAGACACTAACAGAGTCTACATTGTGTTTCTCCAGCATTAATTTCACTGCATTATTTTTCAGCTAAATTATCTTGTTTACCTGCACTACATAATTAAAAAATGACCCTCATCTGGTTTTGACCATGGCCTTAATGAATTCAGCCAGGAGGAGGGAAGCCTGGAGCTGCTCATCACAGGTCCACCAACACAGAAGATCGTTCCAGCTTTTCTCCCCACCCTGCTCTGGTACTGAGAGACCAAGAGACAAGTTGAATTACTAAGGTGAGACCAGACTACTTCATTGTAAAGAGTATCAGTGGGATTTAGGCTTTTTTTAAACACTAACGTTCTGCCCCATCCTTATGGATACAGGACCTGTTCAGCCACAGCGCTCAAGCTCATTCCTTACACCAGGAACCACGCATTCATGGTCTGGCCAAAAAGGCCAGTGAAACAACCCTGACACGCACAAAGCCAGCATGATCAACAAAATACATTGCAGGGTAACATGCCCCTCTCTGCAAGCAGCATACCACTGCACCTGCAACGTCAAAGAAGTTTCAAGGGTTGCTCCAAGCAAACCCCCTGCAGCAATTCCAACACAAACATCCTGCCATTCCCAGTACCCAAATTCCACAAACAAGAAAGTCCAAAGGACTTAAAAATAGGATCAAACTGGCCTGCTCAGCCACCAGACAAGTTATTTAAAACTCGGACCCAAGGACAAACTGGGTTAAGGCAGAGTGCTCACAGGAAAAAGGGGAAACAGAGAGACGGCACAGACAAGACAAGAAAAACTGGTATTTTTCTTCCCTAAGCAGCCACAGAGGCCGCATAGTGCAACACATTTGCAACAGTTAACTAGCTGGCAGGGCATCTGGTATCAGTCCTCAAAAAAATGGTCCCAAGGTTTTGCCACAGCAGAAAAATCCAGTAATTTCTCCCTTCCTCACAGGAAATCTATCCTGTACGGGTCAGAGAGGTTGGAAACAAGACCTGCATGTTTTTGAGGGGAAAACCCCCAATTTACAGTGTATTTCAAATAGTGTGAGCACAGGTTGAATCGCTCTATTTTGACTTGCCTTTGCAGTTTTTATACAGACGGTGAAAGGCTGCGCCTTGCCTTCCCAGCACGCCGACATCGTGTCCCACTGCTTCCTAGGTGACAGTCCGGATGGCCGCGAAGGGACAGCAGCGTGGACTCACAGCTGCACACAGACATGGAAGATGGCAACAGCCGTGTCCTCCTCCTGGCTCAAGTGGGCAGATTAAAACATGAATTGAAGTTGTAAAGAGAAAAAAAAAAAATAAAATAGAAGATGGGACAGATCCCGTACCGACTTCCTTCCCAGCACAAAGTAACACGGCGGAGCATGTAATGACTACCTACTCCCTCTGCAAGAATCCCAGGAATGGGGGCAAGGTCACCACAGCACCAATGTATGCCCCTGGAAAACAGAGTCCGATGCCATTCTGAAGCAACAAGGAAAATTAAGCTAGCACTCAGCTGGGTTTTGGACGAGTTTGAGCCTCTCTGAGCTGAGCATCATCTGTTCTTGCTCATCACATGTGCTCTGAACACCCAAAAACCACTCTCCCCTTCATGCCTGTATTTCTTAGCCAAGGCTAGGCATATGCAGACTTTGTAATCCTTTGCAACAGCAGTGCCTCTATGCCTGTATTTTCATCACTTCACGTTCTGCTCCCATAGAGCCATCTTCTCTGCCTTGGGGCACCCAGCACAGAGCAGAGCCCAGGCCTAGGCAGTCTGTGCTGACCCTGGGAGAGAAATGAGGACAACTCCCCTTTCCAGCCCAACAACCACCCACAACAGTCCTAAGTGCTCCTGAGAGCCTGTAACAGCAGACAAATACATTTGCCCTTAATCACTCCAAGCCTTTTTGTTCTGAATCCACCCACCCAGGTCACTCATGCTTTGCTTTCTGCTCAGCACCCGCCTGATCTTCATTACTAATGCGATGCCCAAATCCCAGTAATTAGTTTAAGAGGGCATCCTGTTACTAGCACCTACTGGACTCTCCTCCCTGCTCACACAGCCACATTCCCATGGCTGTTCTTATACCTAAGTAAATCTGAAACACTTCCCAGAAAAAACTCATGGTTCATTGCTATCAAACAGCATAGGAGAACATAAACAGTTTAGCAGGAGCATAAGGGCTGTGTGAAGAGAGATGCTCAAGTGCCACAGGAAAAATGCAGTCTTGGAGTTGCAGAGAGACCATTAAGCTCTGAAGGTGTGTTCAGCTTGCCTTTGCTTTACAGTGCTGCTGCAGATGCGGAGAAACAATTAAACTGCTTATCACAGTATGTCCCATTCAGCCTCCAGAGCGGGAGAGTAATTCCAATTCCCAGGTGGCAAGCGCAGCAATTAGGTACCCAATTACGTGCACCAAAGCTTCGCTCTGCTTATGTTACTTTACCTCAATGGTTATATAGTATTTCCTTGGCTTACTGTCATTAAAAGATTGTAGGTTCAGGGACAACCTGTATGGTCTCAGCTGAGATCAGGTCAGTCCCACAGGATCTCGTTGCACATTGTACAGCATTTGGAGGATGCAGAATGGTCCAGATGTGGGCAGGTGACTTGCAAGTCATTCGGCAGAGCCATTTACAAAGCCTGGTCACAACCACTGTTTCCTCACCTGGAGAAGCCAGGCTTAAAGTTTAAAAATAAAAAAACCCAACAAAACAGTTAAGACTGCAGCCAGGATCAGCCTCCAGCTCTGCGCTTAATAACGGCTTGTAGGGGAAAAATGTGGTTTTAGCAGCTCAGCCCATCCCTTATAAAGCAGGGACACTATGCCAAAAATAACCTGGCTTGCTAGTTACAGTCACCAAGCACTCACTTAGCAGGTCTCTGATCAGGGACCACAATGCTCTGTCTGCACCACATCACCACCGCCAATGGCTGTGTGTTGGACAGGAGAGGATGCCCTCCCCAACACTACACAAAGCAGTTAGCTGGTTTTAAACCAGTAGACAGGCAGGACTCATTCACCAGCCTCCCAAAAGGAAGCATTTTCTTCCAGCTCAGACAAGGTCTCTAGTGCAGCTTTGCTGCGTCTTCAGCCTCTCTGCTGGAGCGGTTGTATATGACAACAGCTACAACAGCTGGTCAGCAGCTGTAGCAAGAAGCAAATTATAATGATCAAGAATGATGCAGTTTTGGAACTTCTCAAATATAATCATAAGTTCCGTGTTATCCTCCAAAGGCCTCTGCTATCATATTGCAGCAAAGTCCAGAGCAAACAAAACCAGGTTACAGAACTGAAGCACCTTCCACAAAAAAACAGGAAAAAAAACCTTTCAAAGGTAGCAGCGGTGCCTCCCGCCGCAGGGCAGCAGCAGCAGCAGACAGACTGCCTCTCAGTCATTCCTCAAGGCCTTATGCCAGCCAGGAACTTTGCTTATTGCTGTAGGCTGAGCCTAAACCCTCCTCTCCCAACAGCATACGATTTTGCTCTAGGTAAACGCAGACAACACCTAAAACCTCAAGGTTGCAAATAACGAATTAAAAAAGTCACAATACCTGAGAATTAAGGTTGTCCGTGAGCTGGTCACAGAAAGCACCCCAATTCACTCCTATTCTCCATCCCTATTCCAGCTTTGTGCTCTTTCTCCGGGAGAGGGAAGTCCTTCACCCACCCAGGGCTGTCCGCAAGCAGCCCAGGAGAGAGCGGATCCTCTGCAGGGCTGGCCGGTGGCAGCACCTCCCTCCCAGCCCCAGCCAGGATTCAGCCCCTCCGGCCCTGGGCTGGAAGAGGCCCTGTACGGACAAGATCTCTGAAAACCTTAACTTGGCAGATCAAGCCTACAAAGCGCTGGTGAACTAGGAGCCTTTCAGATGCCTGTAATCTGATAAGATAGATAAGATACAGGACATTTTTGCTGAGAAAAGAGATGGCACATCCTTTGCAATCAGACTGGGGGGGGCTGCTAACCTTCCAGCCATTGTGCCAGACCAAGTACTTCTCAATGCAAGCAGTTAGGCGCTGTTTGGGTTTTTAAATACTGACAACCTAAAGCTTTTTTTTTTTTAATCCTTTAACTCTTGGAAATGGCTGAACGACTTTTGCTGAAAACCCAAAACAGAGCCTGAGGCAGGGCCACAGCATGGGAAATTCCAGTGCAAGCAATTAAGTTCAAGAATTAAATGCAACTCCATGGTCTCTGCAGCAGGTGGTGTGACCAGCGTCTCCGAGACACTCACCGCTCCTCCACGCAGGCCTGCAGAGGAAAAGCTGCCACAGCAGCTAAAGCAGGCTACCCCACACCCACAGTTTTAGACTGAATCCACTCCAAATAGGAATTAATTCGGGCAAGTCCTACAAAAGGGAGCTCCAGCCAAGTCACTGCAACCGGGAGGCAACTTCTTGGGAATGTGCTACGGGGCTTACAGCATCTGGACGTGCGTGCTCCCTGGCTCCTACGCCCTGCTCCATCCCAGCCTCCGCTTGCTAACTCCCCTCGAAGGCAGCTCCGTGGGCACACCACGCACCGGCCGACCCACGTCCACGTCCAGGCCTGCGGAGCTGCAGGCGGGGCGGGGGGCGCAGGGCACAGTCAGGATGCTGCCCTCCAGCCCCGTCCGCAGTCCAGGTGCTTCCCCGAATGCCGTACACACGACACCGGGATTACCATCGCTGCTGAAATTGCTGCCTTGGCTCCAGAATCTAAACTTGCTTTACAACCTGAAGGAAGCGCCTCCCAGATACAAGCTCTATTTAGGCAAAGCAGTGCTGTCTGAGCAGAGTTTGAAAATAACATTTTGCTGCTGCAAAAAGTTACATTCCTGAAGTCTTTATTCTGCGCTGTAGTGCTGCCTGCTCGCTCTCTTTTTCTCACTGCTTTTCTTCCTCGGGAAAGTTATTTCTTTCTTACGCTGCTCTTTCACAAAACCAAGAAACAATCTGAAGAAAAACTGATAAGAGGACTCGGGGCAGATGTGCCTTCATATTTTTTTTTTTTCTCTTAGAGATAGTAACTATCTACATCAGCAGTGTCCCTGAGAAGGCAAAGCACTGAGACTGGAGATGGGTGCCCTGAAGCACTGCAGACGACGGCATTATCCAGACCAGCTGAAATAGCCAGGCAAAACACCCTGCAAGTCATTGAAGGAGAGATCTCATCACATCACCTACAAGTCTATAGCTTGTTCTGGGTTTTGCAAGGATCAACGCACAGAACTGGAGTGGATGCGAAGCGGTGGGGTAACACGTATTCTGACACAAGCACGTCAGCCAGAATGAAAGCTTAGAGGCTGGGAAAAACATCCATAATGTCATTTGTGACAGCAGGTTTGCTCTACTTGTAACAGACACTGCCAACACACCCGGGAAAGCTGCTTAGAGATCAACAGATAAAGGCGTTTCACCATTCAGCCTGTTATTTCATGTAAATCAGGTTGTCCTGCTACAAAAAGGCATCTCCATATGAAGTGCAAGGTGTTAAAAAAAAATAATCAGGAGCAGCCACAGCAAAAAACAAGTTCAAGAAGTACTCACACCATGGCTGAATCCCTTCAGCCCCCCCATGACGACCAGAGGGTCCCGCTCCCCTTTCTACAGCTGCAGTTCTGCAAGGCAGAGCTGCAGTCTTCTCACTTGTCAATGCAAGTGATCTCCTCAAAGTATCACCACCTTAAAATAGGGGTTTGTCCACAGAAATAACTCCAGACTCCTCTGAGATATGAAGTCATGTTTTGAAAAGCAACAGTGCAGCAAATTCAATTAACTAATCAAGTCTGCCTTCTACTTGGGCAACGTGGAAGCAAGATTTCCCAAAGCCCATCCTCAAGACGTAGCACGTTATTTACTAGGTGTGCTGCTGCGACCCTTCCAGCATGATCTAGAGGGTCTGCCCCCATCACCCTCTTCTTCTGGCCTCCTGGAGCAAGGGAGTCCTGCACGGAGCGTGCCATGCCCCAGAAAAAAAATGGGAAAACGACCCCGCTCTTATCTTGAACCCCAGTAGAGGCTGGAGGGGGTTGGAGAGGACACGCGCAAACCAAGCCAGAGGCAAACAGTAGCTCTTTAGAGGAATAAACCATTCGTCAGCCTGTCGTGATTGATAAGTACATCTGCCAGTCCCCACCTGCTGTTCACATTCCTGGCATTTCTTTCTGCAGCATTTTCTCCCCGAGAAGGGACCGGCTGCTTATCAACTGCTGCAGAGGAGATTTAAAGGAAGGGAAACAGGCCCCAGCTTAAACAAAATGAAGAGATTTCAGGTCCCGAGCACACCAAAGACAGTTTTCTTGCATCAGACCGGGGAACATGCTGAAGGGGTTTATTCCAGGAGCCCTCGCAGGTTCAGAAACTTGTAGTGGGTGTTAAGCACTCCCCTTTGCTCATTCCTGCCATCATCCCTCTATTAAATTCCCAGCAGATAAAGCAGGAGGCTCCAGAAAAGTCTCTCTAGCCTCCAGCCACTCACGCCAAAGTAATTTTCTGCACCGGTCAGCCACCTCCTAGAATAAAAGGGAGATAAAGGTGAAAACATGCCAGCCTCTCCAAAAGGGCGAAGGCTTCGCCGCCTTCCCCGCAGCAGAGGGCTGATGAGCAGGGACAGCCGGGCGCCCGGGCAGGACAGCTGTTCACAGCAGCGACAGATATTTCTGGGAATGAAGGAGAAGGAGTTTAGTTCTGGTTTTCAGCCCTGGATATGGGCTTGGAAGTTCCTCCTTCTCTTCAAGCTAGTTTTCACAGGGCAAGAAAGTGAAGGAAAATAAACAGGTACAATTACGGTGGAGCCTGGAAGCAGAGGGGTGGAACATGAGCCTGCTTGTTGTCAGAAGAGGAAAACCAGCTCTGAGGAGCTCTCAAAAGCTCAGTGTCTTTAAGATCCCAACCTCTCTGTCAAACTAGATCAAAATTAGCTATTGGGATCAAATTTATTAGAGCGTGTACCCGTACTGAAATCTTATCAGCCTGGTTGCTGCAGGGAGCCAAGGCAAAGCAGGGTTTCTAGAGTTCGGGTGCCCCAGCACCCATCTAAAAGTGATTTCCTTTCACTGAAAGATGAACATACACAACTGCAAACAAGTCTATGAGTTTTTGCTTATTTGCAGTCATTGGGGAAGGAGGGAGAAGGCAGCAGGAAATAAATGCAGCTTTCCTCACACCTGGAAGAGGAACAATATGCAAACCAGGTTTTTATTTCAGTCTGGGGTGGTTACTTCCATCGACAGGCAGAACCACTCCTTAAAGCAGGCAGCGTAGCGGTGCTTTTATAAACCAGGGTGAATGCAATATAAAATCTGATTTATCCTGGATGCTCGTGGGGAAGAGCCCATCCCCGAGAGCTGTGGCTCGACAAAGAAGACACCCCAAACACCGTGAGTACCAGCCAGCCACCCCACTTTGCAGAGCAGCTTCCCGACGAATTTTTGAGGGTATTTCCCAAAGCTGCCATTCTTGCTTTTACGAAGGAGCCCAAAGTTAGAGGCAGTGAGGGGAAGGGGAGGGCAAGCCAGGTGTGAGCAGCATTTGATTAGCTGGCTAATGGGTGCAGCTGTCCTCCGGTTTTACGGCTCTTAGAGGAAATTTAAACAGGAACTTTCTATAAATTAACTGCCCATAAAATGAGCATGTTTTGTCAACGCACCAGAAGGTCAGGAAAGGTCTGCTCAGCCTCCCGTTCCCAGGACACGGCAAACAGCCTCCGCTCTTGCAGTTTCTCCTTCCGAAGCAGGAGAACGTGGATTTAGCCTGAGCAGCACTGAGCTGGTGAAAGCATGCTCGCAAAGCAATCAAAGTCATTCTCCATTCACAGCAAACTAATAATTTATGTTTCCCCTAAAATCCTCAATGCAATCCAGATGTCTAAGTAGCCTTTGTCCCAGAAAGCAAACTATACAACGGCCTCGGAAAGACAGCCACCGCTCCACTTGCCAAAGTCCTCGCAAAGCTGTTTATTCTGCGGGAGTGACAAACACATTGATTTCAACTCCTTCCAGGTCTGGAAACTGCAAGCGATAAGGTGGTTATATACACTCTCGCCAACCCTTCTGGCTTCCTCTTCCTCGAGAGGATTATTTAAGAGGTAAGAGTTGCCCATTAGGGATAGTCTGTTGATAAAAACGCACGTGACAGGTTCCCAGTTTTGAGGGAACTAGGAGGATGGGAAAAGCCAGGGTGAAGCCAGTGCGGCAAACATGGGAAATAAAAGAAATAAAGCAAATTGCTTAGGGTGCACAAGGAGGACCGGTGTGTGTGGTGGGATGCTCGTTCCCCACGGTGACCCCGAGCCGTGGGAGGAGAGCCCCTGGCAGCGAGGACCCCGGGAAGGGCCATTTCACCAGGGGACAGGCTGGCTCGTCCCAGGAAAGTAGGAGTGAGGCATTTGGCCGAAGGGCTGAATTCCTCTGGCAAAACAGAAGGGCAAGTCCACAGCTGCACCTGTCCCAGGGTGAGGGATCCATGGCAGCCGGGGAAGGAGCTCGCAGCCCTCCCAGCACCCTGCTCTGGAACCACCGGGTGAGAGCAGAGGGTTTCCCATGCTGGGGGGGCTCTGCACACCAGGGCAAAGCTGTCCAAAAGACCTATGGAAACATTTGAAAGAGTTGAAAACAGTTTGGGAAACGCACGCTGACCAGCCATACAACTCTTCCAGGGATATTTTAAGCATTAGTATAGTTGCATTCCAGTCCCCGAGTATATTTTCTATAAGTATTTCAAGTCACTTTGTTTCAAAACTTATGATATTAGTCAAGTGCAGTGCCATGCTTCAAATTTTAGACCTGCAGGCTGCCAGCCAAATTTGCTGCTGATTTTTAAAACTGTGCGGTGTTACCTAGGGTATAGCGTAGGATCATCTTTGGGGTTTTTTTCAGGTGCTTTTCTACAAACACATTTATTCTGTGTTATAACATTAGGTCTCTACCAATACATAAAGCCCTGTAGATTAACGCATCTTTATTCACAAACCAACAACAACGGTTTTATTTTCAAAGCTACAGGGTTTTTTTCCCTTTTCTACAGGCCAATAAACAAAAGAAAATACACCAGTAATTCTGCATGCAAAGTAACTCTCTCTAGAAGTAGGTATTTTTGTCATTGACAAAGCCACAGTACATACAACTGGCAGCAATTTCTGGGAGCTCCGTTGGAGCAGCGTCCAAGGCTGCCAGGACACAAGTACTGCACGTAACAAGCCAACTACACCACAGACATGCCAAAGCTCCCCAAAGGCCCTTCTCCTCTAAAGACATGGCAAAACAGCGTGCAGAGGGAAAAGAGATTGTCCTGCCTCCTAACCTTGGTACCCTGCTTGCAAATAGGTCTAGACCTACGCACTTCAACCCAAACACACTGCATTATTCACAGCGATACCTAACCCTCTCATGCCCAACAGGCGAAAAGGGAAAACGCAGACAGCAGTTGTGGGTTTGGAAGGTCCAAAGCACCAGCAAACGGCAGGGTACGGCTGAGGGCAGATCCTGCACCCCAGCTCTGCTGGTTGCTCTGCCACTCCAAGCTCCCCTCCCATCAGGGATCCGGGTTGCTGTGCACCAGAGATACGGACAAAACATGGCTTAACCTTCAGAGCACAGATTTCCACCAGTGCTTTACAGTACACAAATATTAATATTTGCAAATAAATCCAGGCCTGCTTAATCCAAACAACACACAGCTGTGGCCAAGCATGTGTTTTCTTTGGAGAACAGACCAGACACTCTGAGCCTGGTTGGCTTACTTATTTTTGAAAGCCAGATTTAAGTCAACTGAACAGATAACAACCAAGCTGAAACATCAACCCTCACCACAAAACCTCTTGCTCTTCAAGCTCTTGGTTGCTATTGAAAGGGAGAAAACAGCCCCAAGCTACTGCAGTCATCTGCACTGGGGAGAAGGCATGCCTGCTGGGTCAGGTACGTGGGGCAGGTACCTGCCTGCCAGCGTTCCTCACCAGTTATCAGGCAAATCAGGTTAGCCCCATGTTTTAATGGGGCTAAATGACCCCTCTATCTCCTTTCCCATCCTTACAGCTTAGGCTGTAAATTCTTCAGGGGCGGCTGCAAGCAGGAGGTCCTGGTGGAACACTGCTGGCCACGGCTAGCTGGGACCTCCGCAGGGAGCCACGGCAGCGGTTCCAACAGCTCCAGGGTAAGGATTTTGGGTAAACCTAAAAACCGTCGAAAAATGTTCATTTGTTGCACTGGTATGCAGACTGGACCTAAGAAACTGCTTAATTGGATGCAGATAGAGGAGTCAAGGCTAAAGTGGAGTGATTTGTCTTAAGGACATTTGTCTTACGTGTAAGGTATCTAATATGTACCACGTTAATTGTAGAGGAGCTTTGGGGTGTGGGGACTTGCAAGGCCACCTGTACCGAGATGACCATAGCAGTGATATGGCCATAGAAGGTTGAGGTTGCCAAAGTAACAGAACATCAGGTTTGGGTATGGATGTAGCAGAGTTGAAACTGATGACCAAAAAGTAATAAGGGGCCGTTATTTGGGAGTCTGGGCAGAGAAAGGGCAGAGAAAGGGAGGGATAGGGGCAATGAAGAGATGGGTCCTGAAACGGGGGGGGGGCAGGGGGGGAAGAGAATGAGGGATAATACAAAGAACAAAAGAGGGTCATTCTTCTTGTGGTAGGAGCAGGGGCACCTAGGGACGGCCATTTCCCCAATGTGCAGACTGAACCCCCCCAGATGCCAGGGAACCCCCCTGGACGACCTGCTGGACTCTCCACCCAGTCTGTGTCCAAAAGACTTGTCATGGGAGGGCAAACTGGGACGGGCTCGCACCCTAACATGCAGTGGCATTGGAGGGAAGGGTGACAGACTTACAATTCAGCAGCAGTGCGATTTCTCTAATGTAGCAGTAGTAATTACCAGCTTTAGAGTTGTAAGGGTACAAAATGCTCTAACTGTAAATTAGTATCAGTGGTGTTTATTAGTGAATCAATTAAATAGTCAATAACTTGACTAGCTTCTCGGTAGAATATTGCTTCATAATCAACATTGCAGTCTCTCAGATCAGCTACATCTCCAGTCTGCACCCCAAAGGGGCTGGATCAGACCTGGGGCTCAGCTGGGATCTCCCAACCCGGAGGTCTGGGCTAGCTGCTGTCTAGGTATCCCAGTTAAGAAAAGGAGCTTCCTTAAGCCTGCGTGGGCAGATGCAATCCAGGCTGCTTGTGTTACACGTTTGTACAATGTCTGACACGGAGAGGCTGTGACCCACCGCTGAAACTTGTGCCTGCCACCACCACGGTGTGAACGCACCATTGGCCACACTTTTAATAGCTTCTAATAATAAACTGGGATAAAGAGCTTAAAAGTTTGAAGTGGCTGCGTAAAACACACCTGCAATTAAAGGGACACTCCTCACCTACGCCACGCCAGCGAGACCAGAGAGCTGGCCATGCGGGGCTGGGGACAGGGCCCACCTTGGGTCCCCCCACTCTTTGAACAGGACTGACCTAAATCCTCCCTCTTTCAGACTCTGGTGGCAGCAGGAAAATGAGCCGGTCTCATTAATTTCATCTCCTGCTGCCCGGTGAACTTCTTCATGGGAAAAAAAAAAAAATTATTCAAAGCTATGCTGGTGACCTGGCAACTCGAATCTTCTCTGGAGCAGGAGGTGGCAAACGACCTGCTGCAGCATAGCTAACCTAATGGCCAAGCTCTGCTCTTGCTTCCTAGAGCTCCTCAAGTTACTCAGCTGGGGACTTCTTTAAAATTCAGTTAGGACACCCAGCAAGGGAACCATTTCTCTGCAGGGCGGTTTATGCAATAGAAGGGCACGCAGTCCATCGTCAGCGGGTGGCTCAGCAGAGACTCCTCCGATACGCAGGAGACCGCGAGACGGGCACGTCGCAATGCCACCACCTCCTCCCTGCAACTTCCTCGGAGCCTCACTGGAGTCAAGTACAGCGGGGCACCCTATTTTCCTGTGATTTCCAGAGTTCAAGTCTATTTTTTCATCTGATAGTAACAGTAGAAGACTATATAAAAAAAAAAAAACCCCACATTGGCCTGAGCGGCTCCGGAGTCTAAAATAAACATGCCAAGCCCTATTTGTGATGGAGTAAAAATAGCTTGTTTCTCATCCCTTCCCAGGACCTCTCCTTCATACACAAAAGCTTCACAGGTTAACTATAAAAACACCAGACGTGCAAGGAATGTCTTGGTTTGAGCTTTGCACTGTTTGGATGAGTTCAGAAACCCACCTCGGCCCCGCAGCAAAGGGACGCACCCTCAAAGCTCATCTCCCACCCAGGGCTAAAGGCCAGGAGCTGCCAATTCCCTTTAATAGAAACTACCGGGAAAAAAAAAAAAAAAAAACACCAAACCAAAAAAACCACAAAACCAAAACAAACCATCCACACCAAAAAAACCAAACAACTTCACTGGAATTACATCTTGTGCTCTTTCTTGGTTGGATAGTTTTTAAATGACCTTTATTCCAAAGAGCATTAACTATAAAATCAAGTGCAAAGCTGTACTACAGCCAGGCCGGGCTCCCCGGGAAGCGGAGCGAGCACAATCGGCATCTGCATCCAAAGGAGAAGAGAGACTGCAGCCAGTCTGGCTCACTGTATGAAACATGGCTTCATAGCAAGTTCTGCTAAATTAACTTTTTTCCAGGGCCTAAATGTATCTCACCTGGCACCTGCGATGCTCAGGCCTGAAGAGAACAGAAAAACAAGACCTAGGAGAGTGGTACTGCAGGAAAGCAGTCATGAAGCTGAGTTTAATCATTACATCATTTCTAACGATAGATCAGCCAGACCCACAAGCAAGTACCAACCTATTTATGACTTGGGCTTAAAAAAGGACCAGAGGAGAATCTGCAGTGCATCTGAAACCTGCTGGTATTTATACACACACTAAAAGGCGCTCAGGGAAAACGCCAGGCGTACGCGTCCTCAGCCCCACGGGCAAAGCTTGCCAGAGCCACCGGCCCCAGGAGCCTTCCCAGAAATGGCCGGCAGCCGGCACCTCTCCCTACAAGGCAGTCTTGACAGCGGCACATGCAGCCGTCCATCTGCTGCCATGCTCTCCCGCCTCGCGGCAGCCCGACAGCACACACCAGGCTTTAACCCTCCTCCCAGACAACACGGGGCAGGCACCGGTTTTGTGGCACCTCCAAAGACCACCTTCACCAGCATACCCACCAACAAACACCGTGCTCCAGCGCTGGCTCCGCGTTCACCTTTAAAATTCATCTCTAGAAACCTGGGCTAAATTCGAGGTGGCATAAATTAAGCAGCGATTTGGGGCTTTGGGAGAGATGCTGTGACATCTCAGAAGAGCTCTTTGCACAGCCACACTCATTTTAAGTCACAGGGACAAGAAAAACAAATTTGCTTGCTAAATACACATTTAGTTTCGCTGGTCATATCAAAAAGTTCAACATTTGTATTTTAGATTATGTTCTTAAACATGCCCACACCATGTTGAAGGCCAGCTTCTAGTGAGATCTGTTACGTGGGTCCCTAAAGTTTCCACCTCTTGATTAAAGTCAATCTTGCATGTTGTTATGAGATAAAGGGTCCAAGAGGTGGGAAAGCCATAGCCTCCTCCCAGCTACTTCTTCCCATTATTAAGCACCCTAGTAAATAAGAAAAAAAATGCACCTTTTCCAGGTTTTACTTTGTCTGGTTTCCTCCTCCTCTTGTTATACAGAGAATTTTAATCATTTACAGTCAAAACCGTTTCGGAGAACAAGGAGAGTGATCTGGAACTTTCCAGCTCTCTCGTCCCACTTGCCTACACACTATCACTGAAGAGTCACCTCACCAGATGCTTCAAGGTAAAAAAATCATAGCTTGTCTTATTTACATTAATATTTTGTGTTAGCTGTTACATAAATACTGCTGCTCTTCAAGGAGGCTTCTCTCAAGTCCCCTGCTCTCCTCACCTGCCATCACTTCCCATTCGTTTAGTGTATTCTGAAAGGGCAGGACTCCTGGAAATAAATTTTCTTCTTATCTGGTAGGCACTGGTATAACAGCCCAGCCACCAAACAAGCACCAAATAACTGACATGCCAATAATCTCATCCCGTAGGCGTGACCTAGGAGTTCAGCTCGTACTTCCACCCCCCAGCGCATGCATTACAGCGATACTCCCATCCCTGACGCAAGGCAATGCAGTGCATCATGCTTCCTTCCTACTCCGGTGCACTCTTCCTCCTATTCAATGGCCCACAAAGATCTCAAGAGATCACGTAACGCAGGGTCCATGAGCAGCATGCATTCTCCCACGTTGGCAAAGATTTGGAAACTCAACATTTTGGAGAGAAAGGAATGGCTGAACCTTCTCCCTGACTCTTCCTCGCAGGGCACATGCGCCCTGGCCTGCTTGAAGCCCCACAGCAGCATCACGGCCAGCTTCATGGTCATTTTAAGCTAGCGTTACTTCCAGAGGAAGCATTTCCACCTCTCCCATCCCACTCCTCTCTCCCCTTTGTGCTGGTAGAAGTGTTACAGCCTCACAGAGAAGTTGGATGGGAGAACTGACACATGTTAAAGAAACCCAGCAAAAGACAAACAAGAGGCCAGTTTCCATCTCGCTCAGCTTTCTGGCTGGATGCAGGGTCTGCAGGACCACTTCTCTTTTCGCTTGCACCTGCACAAGTGAAAGGCAGGACCTCTTCTGCCAGCAGCACCAGTTCAAACCAACCCAGAAGCTGAGCACACCAAGTTTGGACCCTGTAAAAAAACTCTGCTATGCAAGAGCACTGTACAAAGTCACCGAGGAAAACCCAAACAATTCCAAAAGATAAAGAAAAAAGAAATTAAACTGGTTTCAGCTGGACATCTCCTATTCATTTCCCACTATTGTCCTAATCAGCATCTAAGCAGCACACACTGACAGCATGGCCCACCTCCCACAGCCAGCTGCATCCTGGTAGCAGGCAGCGCAATTCCCTTACAGCCAAAGTCTCCGACTGGATCTAGTCCACATTAATAGTCCGCTCGAGCACTTCTGGGCAAACTGCAGCAAGCAGGCGAGTGACCTGACGCAGGTTTCTTTTCAGCCACTAAGCCACTTTAAAAGACATCTAAAAATACATTAAATGCTTTTCTCATGTGACTTTTCTATGCAAGGGACTGCTCAAAAGTCTGCCAATAGCAAATGGAACGAGACGCTGCTGCAAGACCTCTTCCCTGCACAAACAGCCTCCACATCATCAACTTGTTTGAGTCCAGGAGACCAGACTAAGATACAAACCTGGAGCAATATGCAGTCTGCTCAGCAGCACCGGCTACCGATGTAGCACCATTTTCCCCAAAGGGCTGTGCCTCTGTTCAGGATCACCACCCAGATGGAGAGCTGCAGTGTTTTGCCTTGTTCCTGCTCCAGAAGGATCTTTAACTAGTTACACCCAGAAGAGTTAAATGTATACTCCTCCCAACCAAGCCTAAAGCAGAAAAATAACTTCCCAGCTCTGCTGACACAGGTAATTCCTCTCTGTTGAGGAGAGGTGAGGTAAATAGGACAACTGTTTGCCTTTGAAAGTGCTTTGCAAATCAGCTCAGCTGGCTGCTACCACAAAGCCCAAGCAGGAGGACATGGGCCATTTCAATTACTCCAGCTGATCCTCAAGCCCATCTCCTTAGAGTAGATTTACATCACCAAGTTTCCCATCAAGACTCTTCCTCCACTCCCAGTGGGGAGCAGACAGCTTTTCTGCTTTTTTGAGATGCGGACCCGTGTGCTTACAAGCTCCTGTACGTGCCTGGGTCTGCCTTGAACCGGAGCAGACACTGACACGCTAGGAAATGCGCCTGGATCAGTTCAGGCTGCAGAGCCGAGCTATCTGCTTCTACCGATACCCAGGGTGGCTGTTCCTCGCTCCAAAGCGGACACCTAGCCCTGTGCCCAGGCAGCTCCCAGCTTCAGCTGACCTTTTCCAGTTGGCACAGCCTATGACTGCCGGTCCCAAACAGGGCTTAGAGTCAGCTGCGCAGAATTCGCTAAGAATCATCATCTTAACTCACTGCTTAAAGAAGAATCCCACCTCTAAACACTTGCATAGGGAGTCAGCTTAGCCAGCCTGAATTCCCATATATGACCAGAAAATAGGACTTCAGCATGTGAAGCATTCTTTCCCGGGCTCTCAGCTGGAGTGACCAAGCCACATGCTACACCAGTCCAAAAGACACTCACAGGGAAGAGCTCTGCACCCAACCCTGCTCTCCGTGATCTGCCTCACGCTGGTGGTAGACTGCTTTTCCAGTAGGATCTGAGCTGACCAACTCATCACAAAACACAGGTATCTGTGGCCAAGGCACAAAGGGCAGAGGGCAAAACCACCCCTATTTGCAGTACTTTGGTTTCATCTTCACTTCAGGAAAAATCAAATTCTGAATCTCACTGCCTCCTCTGTTCTCCGCCTTTCTTTATGGAGCAGGGGAGAAGCTGCCTCAAACGATCTCCTGAAGCATCATATCAAGGCACTGGTTTTCAACCAGCATGTGAACAGACTATAAGAAATCCATAAAAGGTGCAAAAAGGCTTACCTGAAGTCAGCAGGATTAAGTTCACTATACAAAGTTATGCACCTCCAGGGGAAGCTTTAGGAGTCTGCAATTCAGGGAATAGAAAAAGGCTGGAGGCTGCTGAGCTAGGTCACACCAGAGCAAAGTGCACAGCACCAGGATGCAGCATGGAGGAGGTCTGCAGGAAACAGCATCTTCCTGTGACGGCAGGACAGCACCACGACCCCTCTCCCCTGGGACACCTACGGGCCAGGCACAGCCGACTGCCAGACCGGGCTGAGCTCACACAGCCCCATCCAGTTTGGGGAATCAGAAGTCACCGAGGCACCAGCGAGGATGCAGAGCCCCACCTGTCCCAGCAGGTCCTGGCTCCAGCCTGCCGCAGCCGCTGCTGGGGCAGGGGCAAAGCAGCAGGCAGAGGTGACCACCAGTTGCACCGTTTCCACTTGACCCAATGAATAGGAGGTTTTGGGAGCACCAAGCTTTGGCATAGCAACACAGAAGCAGCACGGTGGGGAGAAAGAAGAGGAGGGTTGGGATTCCAGTTTCCAGGAATAAGGGGCATGCAGTACTATGGTACCAGCGCTGGGACGCTGGTTTGAGGGGAGGGTGGTGACTGAACCACATCACAGGACTGGAGTACTGCTTCTAGACTCCAGGAGCTTGTCCACCCTGATGAAGGCTTTTAAGCAAACCTTCTCACGCCTAGATTAGCCATGGTAATCAGAGTACTTCACTCTGCCACATTCAGCAGACAGAATCACACACAATTTTTATCCTGGCTTATCACCGTTACCACACAGGGGAACACTGCTGCTTTCTCAAGGCTTTAAGTCCTCAATATACAATTTTACATTTTTGCCAGTAGCAAGTGAAGCCCCTTTTTCATGTTAGCTTCGATCACAAAGTTTTCATGCGGCTATAAAGCCCTATTCTTATACTTGTTTCTTACAAGCAGTTTACTACCAAGGGTTCATGGGGTTTTGTGTGCAGTACCGTTACAACACACTGCTTTAGCTTCCTCTGTACATTTCCAAAGGAGATTTGTATTTATTCTCAGCAATTATTATTCTCAGAAGATCAAACTTCTTGCCTCCCTAAAGGCTATCCCCTGATATTCACACAAAATTTTATTCTAAGATGCGATAAAGTGTTTCCTGAAAGAGCAACCAGCACAAGCTGCTGGCATACGGATAAACATAAAGCACCAGCTTCACAAACACTGCTGGGAACACAAAATTCCCCACATAGAGGACACAAAGTTTCACATTTTGGCCAAACAGCTTGCTCTGGGGGAACTGAATTGATACCATCCAAACATGTACAGCACCACAGCACAGACCTTTATGTTAGATTACACGAGATCATTACGCCAAATCACTTCTGTATTACTGCCACCACCAAAAACATTAGTGCCCAGCCTGAAAAAACACCTGATCTGACCTGGACACTAATTAAAATAAGGTTTACCACCCTATTCCTGATGCTTTATTCCACGCAGGATGGACAGATCTGCGCTGTGCCCACACTCCAAAACGCGCAGGACCGCTGACACACCCCACACAACGGCTATTCTGTGCACAAACACCACCGGGCAGAAGCTTTAAATGAACTCCAAATGAGAACTAATGAAATCAATGATACAAGTTGTTTGCACCTATTAAGTTCAGTTGTTGCAAGTACTACTGAAATTAAGAGTTTCCGACATGTCTTAAAGCATGTGCTGCTGTACAGCGTGCAGGAGAAACGAAAGATGCTGAGGATTTTTGGGAGCAGATAGGCAAGGGGCTTTTGAATTTTAGGACAACTAATAGAGGAAGATTCTCCCTTTGAACTGGTGCAGTCCCACCCTCGTCTCCAGCCACTCTTTACCCTGCGTATGTAGAGGTAGAAGTCCAATTTTTAGAGAAAAAGAGACACAGCTACACTGGTTCCGTGTATCTTCCCAATAGGATCCTGCAAATTTTAATTGGGAGAAGGTTTTAGAATAACCACCTTTTATTCTCTAATACAGGCCCCAGGCACTATCATAAAAATTCCACTAGAAATACTTCCTTTGGGGTGGGAAAACACCATGCATCATCTGTCATGCAGGAATCAGCTGCTACAGCACAGAGAGCTCACACTCTACAGATGTCAGGACCTAACTAGAAAGTCTAAGGGACACGAACAGGGAATCATTGCAGCCTCAAATATTCCTATCACGGCAATCCCAATGTCAAAATCATCATGCCAGATTTTCCACTGGCATCAAACTCTCTATTTGTAGATGACTGCAAGGCCATTTTATTAGAAGAACCCTCTACTTTGGGAAAAGCAAAGTATTCACCCTCAGAGAAATCAGACCTAAAGGGAAGGTCAGTATCCTGGACTGCTGAATAATCGAGCACTAGAGACAGGGATCATTTTTATCCATCACTCTTGGTCCCTCTCCCCTGTCACCAAGAGTCCCGAAGAAGCCACACACACAAGGAAATCCCTTCGGGCCCTCATGGGAGCTCTGGGAAGAGATGCGTTTCCCCAAGAGCCTGGAAGAGTCCGTTTGGGGGCTGATCTTGCACAAGAAAGAGGGAAGAAGCCTATGTGACAAGAAGCAAGGAGTGCCACCCCAGCAAGGGACCAACAGCATAGGGGCAGCCCCCATGTCATGAAGTTGTGACAGTGGCAGGAGGCTTTAATATCACCTGTCATAATTCAACGCTCAAGCGGAAAAACTGCTGCTTCAAGCTATCATCCAGCCTCTTCTTATTCAAGCTCATCCAAAATCAATCCCTAGCCCTTAGGACTGATATAAAATGATCAGTATCTGCTACTGGAAACTCTCATCAAAATTACTGAATGCTAATCCCCACCCTTAAGGAACACACTTCACAGAAGATTAAGCTTACTGAAGTCTAAATGTACAATCTAGTTCAAAAAAAAGAAAAGACCCAGTGTGAATTCATCACCTATATGCATTCAGCACTCGTGTGACCTGTAACTATGCTAGAGTAAACTGAAACCTCTCCCATAATCACTTTTCGAGCCCCTGAGG